>NW_028079197.1:1360613-1488012 GCF_014824575.4 Sturnira hondurensis
TAGGAGCACCCAAATACATAAAGAAAATTCTGGAGGACCTCAAGAAAGAAATTGACAGCAACACAATTATAGTAGGGGATTTTAACACCCCACTGTCTAAAATGGACAAATCTTCCAAACAAAATATCAACAAGGATACTGCAGCATTAAATGACACCCTAAACGAAATGGACCTAATTGATATATATAGAGCCCTCCATCCCAAAGAAGCTAAATACCTTTTCTTTTCAAATGCACATGGAACATTTTCAAAGATAGATCACATGATAGGACACAAAACCAGTCTCAACAACTTCAGGAAAATAGAAATCATACCAAGCATCTTCTCTGATCACAAGGGACTGAAATTGGAAACCAACCCCAATGAAAAAAACCCAAAACACCCAAAATCATGGAGACTGAATGGTAGGCTATTAAACAACAAATGAGTCAAGATTGAAATTAGGGAAGAAATCAGAAAGCTTCTGGAAACAAATGAAAATGAACTCAAAACAACCCAAAACCTATGGGACACAGTGAAGGCAGTCCTGAGAGGGAAGTTCATAGCAATACAGGCCTACCTAAAGAAGATAGAAACATTTCAAACAAACAACCTAACCCAACGCCTGCAAGAACTTGAGGAACAACAACAAAGACAGCCCAGAGCAATGACAAGGAAGGAAATAACCAAGATTAGAGCAGAATTAAATGACATAGAGACGAAAAGCACAATTCTAAGGATCAATGAATCCAAGAGTTGGTTTTTTGAAAAGATAAACAAAATAGATAAACCATCAAGAAAAGAAGAGAGAGGACCCAAATAAACACAATTAGAAATGAAAGAGGAGAGATTACAACTGATACCGCACAAATAGAAAGGATTGTAAGAAATTACTATTTGGGACTGTATGCCAAGAAATTTGAAAACCTAGGTGAAATGGACAAATTTCTAGAAAAATATAATCTTCCAAAACTCAATGACAAAGAAGCAGAAAACCTGAACAGGCCAATAACAGCAAATGAAATTGAAGCAGTAATCAAAAATCTCCCATCACACAAAAGTCCTGGACCAGATGGTTTCACAGGAGAATTCTACAAAGCTTTTAAGGAAGAGCTAACCCCTGTTCTTCACAGATTGTTCCAAAAAATCCAAAAAGAGGTAAAACTCCCCAACTCTTTTTATGAGCCAGCATCACCCTAATTCCAAAGCCAGATAGAGACACAACAAAGAAAGAAAATTACAGGCCAATATCGCTGATGAACATAGACGCTAAAATCCTCAATAAAATATTAGCAAATCGCATCCAACAATACATCAAAAAGATCATACAACACGACCAAGTGGGATTCATCCCAGGGATGCAAGGATGGTTCAATATACGCAAATCAATAAATGTAATGAACCATATAAACAAAAGCAAGGACAAAAATCACATGGTCATATCAATAGATGCGGAAATAGCTTTTGACAAGGTTCAACATCCATTTATGATAAAGGTACTCAGAAAAGTGGGAATAGAGGGAGCATTCCTCAACATAATAAAGGCCATATATGAAAGACCTACAGCCAACATCATACTCAATGGGAAAAAACTAAAAGCTTTTCCACTAAGATCAGGAACAAGACAAGGTTGTCCACTTTCAACAGTTCTGTTCAATATAGTACTAGAAGTTCTAGCCACAGCGATCAGACAAGAAAAGGAAATAAAAGGCATCCAAATCAGAAAGGAGGAAACAAAACTGGCATTGTTTGCAGATGACAGGATAGTGTACATGGAAAATCCTATAGCCTCTACCAAAAAACTGCTCGAACTAATAAATGAATTTGGCAAAACAGCAGGATACAAAGTCAATATCCAGAAATCAAAGGCACTTCTGTATACCAACAATCAAGCAGCAGAAGCAGAAATCAAGAAATAAATCCCATTCGATATAGCAAAAACAAAAATAAAATATCTGGGAATAAACCTAACCAAGGAGGTACAAGACCTGTATGCCAAAAACTACACAACACTGAAGAAAGAAATCAAGGAAGACACAAATAAATGGAAACATATACCGTGTTCATGGATTGGAAGAATTCACATCATCAAAATGTCCATACTACCCAAAGCAATTTACAGATTCAATGCAATACCTATTAAAGTACCAATGGCATATTTCACAGACATAGAACAAACACTTCAAAAATTTATATGGAACCTCAAAAGACCTTGAATAGCAGCTGCAATTTTGAGAAAGAAGAACAAAGTAGGAGGGATCACAATACCTGATACCAAACTGTATTACAAGGCCACTGTAATCAAGACAGCCCGGTACTGGCATAAAACAGGCACATAGACCAATGGAATAGAACAGAGAGCCCAGAAATAAACCCAAATCTCTATAGTCAATTAATGTTCTACAAAGGGGGCAATAACATAAAATGGAGTAAAGACAGCCTTTTCAACAAATGGTGTTGGGAGAACTGGACAGCTGCATGCAAAAAAATGAAACTTGAGCACCAACTTACACCATACAGCAAAATAAATTCAAGGTGGATAAAAGACTTAAATATAAGCCATGAAACCATTAATGCCCTAGAGGAGAGCATTGGCAAGAAAATCTCAGATATTCCACGCAGCAAGATTTTTACTGATATGTCCCCTAGAGCAAGGGATATAAAGGAAAGAATAAACAAATGGTATCTCATCAAAATTTAAAGCTTCTGCATGGCTAAGGAAAACAGTGTCAAGATACAAAGAGAAGCAACTGTTTGGGAAAACATATTTGCCAATGACATCTCGGACAAAGTTTTAATCTCCAAAATATACAAAGAACTCACTCGACTCCACTCAAAGAAGACAAGCAACTGGATCAAAAAATGGGCAGAGGACTTGAACAGACATTTCTCCAAGGAGCACATACAGAGGATCCAGAGACACATGAAAAGATGCTAGATATCACTAGCTATCAGAGAGATGCAAATTAAAACCACAGTGAGATACCACTTAACACCAGTCAGAATGGCTATCATAAACAAAGAAACAAACAACAAGTGCTGGAGAGGTTGTGGGGAAAAGGGGACCTAGTTCACTGTTGGTGGGATTGCAGACTGGTACAACCACTATGGAAAACAGTATGGAATTTTCTAAGAAAACTAAAAATGAACGTGCCTTTTGACCCAGCAATTCCACTCTTAGGAGTATATCCTAAGAATCCTGAAAGACCAATCCAAAAGAACCTATGCACCCCAATGTTCATAGCAGCACAATTCACAATAGCCAAGAGTTGGAAGTAACCTAGATGCCCATCGGTCAATGACTGGATCAAAAAACTATGGTACATTTACACAATGGAATTCTATGCTGCAGAAAGGAAGAAGGAACTACTACCCTTTGCAACATCATGGATGGAACTGGAAAGCATTATGCTGAGTGAAATAAGCCAGGTGGTGAAAGACAAATACCATATGATATCACCGTTAACAGGGATCTAAACAAAACAAACAAGCAAGCAAAATATGCCCAATGACACTCAATTACAGAACAGGCTGACAGGGTCCAGAGGGGAGAGGTGAGAAAATCATAGGGGAAAAGGGGATGGACTCACATGAACAAGTATAAAGGACACATGGACAATAATAAGGGTGGGGGGCGGAAATGGGAGGGAGGTGGGGGCATGGGGCAGGGGGCAGGCACGGTTGGGAATATGGGACAGAAAGCTGTATTTGAACAAGAATTAAATAAAAAAATTATTAAAAAAGAAAATATTTAAATCTTTTAAATATTGTCAAAATGCATTACAGGAACATTGCTTGATTTACACTCAGCTGCCATTAAAAAATAATGACTGTGACAATAATATTACAGCCACACAGTTTCTCTGGTGTCTCACCAATAATCAGTATTATCATTGTTCTTAAGGTCCATTAATTTGACAGATTAAAACATATAATAGTATCTTTTAAATAGAAGAGTCTTTGTAAATTAGTGAATCGACAAACATTTGTTGAGTATCTAATGTGTCAGATACTGTACTAAGCTCTGAAATTCACATAAGCAAAGAGGACACCAACATTGGCTTCAAAGAATTTAAACTGTAGTGGAGAATTCAAACATGTACACAAGTGATAGGCATGAAACATGCCATCATGAAAGCTATAACAGAAGTAAAAGTAACAGGAGAGCTGCCATGAATAAGTGGTTTTCCTGAACCCACTTAAGCATACAAAGGTATTTCCATTTTCCATGACCTGAGATTCCATATACAGAAGAAGCCAGATGTGTAAATAGGAGAGAACTGAAAAGTACACAGATTTTGGAAGCAAGCCAAGAAACTACCAAATTATATATGCCAGTGTAGAAGGATTAACAAGGGCTGGATAGAGCAGGAAATGCATCTGCATTTTTACACAGAAAACCAACGATCTGTTAAGCTGTGTGCTCTGCTCCAGAGCAGAGGGTAAGTGACAGTTTCTAGGAAAAATCTTCATGGTTGGACAACTATGATCTAATCACCATTCACCATTTCAACACACAGAGGAATAAAAGTCTTTAGGACAAAATACAAACATATTTCTAAAGCTTACTATGTTCTTTTTTATTGTCCCAGTATAGTTGTCTTCATTTTTACCCCACCATACCCCACCACCCCACCCATCCCCACTTCCCACCCTCAAACCTACCCTCTTTGGCTTTGTCCATGTGTCCTTTATACATGTTCCTTGATGGCCCAGATATTCTTTCTTCCTCCCTACACTAATGATAGGTAAAAGCAGTATTATTTACCGAACACTAATATATGCCAGGGGTTTTCACATATTACCTCATTTAATCTTCTACATTTCCCATAGCTTCATCCTTATGTATATAAACTAAGAACATTAAATTTAGAGAGGTTATGATTTCTTGTTGCATAAGTTAAAACTGGAAGATTTTACTATTTTCTAAGGACAGAACCTATTTGATGTCCAGTTTTACTCTCTTTCCAAAACAATTTCTGGTATTATGAAGCAGCCTAGAGAGTGTCTCCAACTTAGCATAGATCTCTCAATCGCCTTAATTACTCATTATAAATAAAATGAGAAGAAATTATATGTATTTTCTTCATCAGAGTTGTAATTTTAATAATACTTTAATGTAAAATAAGATTATATTTTAATGTAAAGTATACACACGCATATTTTGAATCTACTAATCATTACAGAAACACATTTTTACAGCTCTCTTAGGCTGTATACATACAAAGTGAAATGGAGAACTGAAACAATTATTAATATCACTCTAGCCCTGACCAGGTAACTCAGTTGGAGCATCCTCCCAGCATGCTGAGGTTGTGGGTTTGATTACTGGTCAAGGCACATACAAAACAACCAATAGATGCAGAAATAAGTAGAACAACAAATTGATCTCTCTCTTACTCCCCCTTTCCACTATTTAAAATCAATGGATAAATTTAAAAAAAAATATCATTATAATCAAAACCACGTTCCCCTTAATTTCTTAAAGATTTTATTTACTAATGTTTAGAGGGGAAGGGAAGGAGAGAGGAAGAGAAACATCACTGTATGGTTGCCTCTCATGCGTCCCCAGCTGGCAATTGGCCCGCAACCCAGGCATGGGCCCTGACTGGAAATCGAACCGTGATTGTCTGGTTCGCAGGCCCGCGCTCAATCCACTGAGCTACACCAGCTAGGGCTGTTCCCCTTAATTTTTGTATTGTTCATATAAACTGCTTTAAGGCCTGAGTAACCTAGACATTTTCTCAATTTTTGAAATATATGGAGATACAGATTTCAACAAATCATTAATTACACACCTAAAAGCCACCACATTAACGGAAAACGAATAGTTCTTACTCTTTATGTCTACATTGAGAATAGTACATATGTTCAATAACTTTGCTATAAACACTTTAAAATAAAACTAGATCATATTTACAGCTATTTTTGGTGCTTTCTTATAATAAATTCTTTTTGTTATGCTTACTTTTAAAAACTTTGTCCGTGATTCATTTTATTTATGATAAAATCCTCTTACATAAGATTTTCCCCCTCTTGTTTAACTATGAGTGAAAATTCACTAGACCCAGATTTTCCATTTGTAATTTGAGAGGCAACACCTTTCAGGACTCTCCCATTTTCCTTAACTGAAACAGGAGTATTTAGGGACATTATGAATGAATGTGGATGCCACTCTACGGTTTTACACTGCTAGCACTTGGGAAGTTTTTCACACCTTATGCTGCTTTGAAGAGACTTACATTAGCATTTTAAAAACTCAAATGGAGGTAATCAACTCCTTGGCCATTATATTCTGAAAAATCAGAGCAACCTGTGTAAATAACAAAGTTGTTTGAAAAATGAAAGAATTGAGCCGTGGTTGGTGTAGTTCAGTGGACTGAGCGCTGGCCTGCGAACCACACGATCGCAGTTTGATTCCCAGTCAGGGCACATGCCTGGGTTGCAGGTCAGTTCCCGGCGGGGGACTCATGAGAGGCAGCCATGCATTGATATTTCTCTCCTTCTCTCCTTGCCTTCCCCTCTAAGGATAAATAAATCTTAAAAAAAAAAAAAGAATTGACCTTCCAAATTGGACAAATGTCATTGGTTACTCCACCAGCTGGACACAGGAGCTTGGTTGTCTATACTCCTGAGTAAATCTTGTACAACATAAAGTACAGCCATGTGTTGCACAACATTTTAGTCAATAATTGAACACATAAAATAGTAGTCCCATAAGATTATAATGGAGCTGAATTTCCTGTAAAATTGGAAGAATATGCAGTTTTGGAGTCATTTTCTTTTCTTTGTGGGAGCAATATCTGCAAGGAGTAGCAATAAATTCCCTTTCACACGCAGCACCTCAGTTGTGAGTGCATAGATTACATCCCCATCAGTCAGCTGTTGACCTGTTTCAGCACAGAGGAGCCCATCCCCCCATCAGTACATAATGACAGGTCTCTACAACCCTCCTGGATCTAGCCTGATGGTCTTCAGTGTACATTGTTATATGTTGTTTGCTGAGGACCTAAGATTCTGGAGAAGGACGCAAGTCCACAGGAGCTACCTTCACAAGTGTTAAGTGCTACTGACACTTTAGTAAAAGCTATCTGTGTTAGTGTGGAGCCAGCCTACCCCTGTACTTTGAAAATATGTTCAGATTGTAATGCTGTAAAGCATAAATGAGTTTCCTTTCTTTTATCCATTCAGTGCCACACAGAGCCCTTTGTGCCAGGTTGTGTCAATGGGACCAAAAACAAATTCAAACAAATCCAAAGTCAAGCTACTGAGTTCCAGGTCAACACCCTCTTCATGTTAAATATCCTCATTTATATGAATAGCACAAAGTTCCTTAACATGACCACTGGTCCAACATACAATAGCCCTAACCATATTGCCATGACAATCCCTGTGTTCCTTTTTCTCTCCATCTTGTTTCTTCTTCCTGCCGATCCTCAGGCTACCTTTCACTCCTTCCTGACAGACACTATTGTGATGATTTATGCCTTACCCAGCCAGTTTCTCCTTGATATTTCCAATTAATTCATTCCACATGGAGCCTCATGTTCATGTTCATCCAGCCTACAGAGTTCATGGAGCAGCATTGAGAGTTTTGATGCTCTGTTTCTGTCCCTTTTGGAAGGAAGCAGGGGCAGGGCTTGTGGGACAGTGTTTATAGAGTCTACAGTAGTGCCCTAGCCCTTCACATTCACTCACTGACTCACCCAGAGCAACTTCCAGTCCTGCAAGCTCCATTCATTATAAGTATTGCACCCCATAGAGTATACCATTTTTATCTTTTATGCAGTATTATTACTGTTTTTTCTAGGTTTAAATATGTTTAGATACACAAATACCATTGTTATAATTGCCAATGCTATCTAGTACAGTAACATGTTGTACATGCTGTTTGTAACCTAGGAGTAATAGGCTACACCACATAGTCTAGGTGTGTAATAGGCTATACCATCTACAGTATAAGGGCACTGTACATTGTTCATACAATGATAAAATTGCCTACTGATACATTTCTCAGAATATATTCCATGGTTAAGGTTGACTATAATATATAGTATTGTTACCTTAATGTTTCTTTTCTTTTTTAAAACATATATTTATTTATTTATTTTTAGAGAGAGGGGATGGGAAGAAGAGAGGGAGAGAAACATCAATGTGTGGTTGCCTCTCATGTGTCCCCACTGGGGACCTGGCCTGCAACCCAGGCATGTGCCCTGACTGGGAATCGAACCGGCGACCCTTTGCTTCACAGGCCCCCACTCAATCCACTGAGCTACACCAGCCAGGGCTCTTTTCTTTTCTTTTCTTTTTAAAAAGATTTTATTTATTTACTTTTAGAGAGAGAGTAAGGGGAGGAGAAAGAGAGGGAGAGAAACATAAATGTGTGGTTGACTCTCATGTGGACCCCACTGGGGACCTGGCTCACAACTCAGGCACGTTCCCTGACTGGGAATTGAACTGGTGATCTTTTGGTTTGCAGGTAGGTGCTCAATCCACTGAGTCACACCATTTGTGTAACATTTCTTATAGTAAGAGTCTTCCAGGGATGAATTGTTTAAGCTTTTGTATATCTGAAAAAGTTTTCATCTTTACTTTTGAAAAGTATTTTCATTAGGCATGGAAAAATAGGTTTTGTTCTTTTTTCTTTTGGTACTTTAAAAATGTCATTCTGTTATCTTATTGCTTTCAGAGTTTCCAATGCAAAATCTGCTGCCATCCTTACCTTCGTTCCACTGTCCATATGTGACAATTTTTCACTCTGTTTTGTCTGATTCTCTTTTTATCTCTGATTTAAGTAATTTGGTTATGACATGTGTTGGTGTAGTTTTCTTCATGTCTCTTATGCTTGAGGTTCATTGAGCTTTTTGGATCTGAGGGCTTACAGTTTTTATCAAACTTGGAACATTTTGACTATTATTTTTTCAAATATGTTTTCAGTGTCCCCTTCTTTGATCACTTAGAGATTCAAATTACGTGTATATTGGACTGCCTGATATGGTCTTATGGCTCATTAATTCTTTATTTTATTCTCTTTTTTCTTGCTCTTTCTTTTGCGTACTTGGTATTGCTGTGTCTTCAATACTTTTTCTACAATTTCTAATCTCCCATTAATCCCATCCAGTATGTTTTTAATCACAGACATGGTAATTTTTACCTCTAGCAGTTCAATTTGTGTACACAATTGCATCTGCCAAGTATCTAAGTTTTTTAACATAAGTAATATAGTTATAATAACGAATTTAATTCATTGTGTGGTAATTCTAATATCTGTGTCAAATTTTCAGTTTTGATTAATTTATTTTATCATTTTGAATTAAATTTTCCTATTTCTTTGTTTGATTGATAATTTTTAATTAGATGCCAGGAATTGTGATATTTCCCCTGGTTTGGTGCTTGATAATTTTGTGTTTCCATAAATCTCTTTATGCTTTGTTCTGAGATGCAGTTAGGTTACTTGAAAAGAGTTTGATATTTTTGGATCTTGCTGTTAAGATTTGTTAGGTAGGATCAGAGTGACCAGTGTTCAGTCTAGGGATTATTATTTCTACTGCTCAATTGAAGTCCTTATGTGTACTCCACCCAATATCTTATAAATCATGAGGTTTTCCAGCCTAGCCAATAGGAACAGGCACTATTCCTAGCCCTATGTGAGGGTGAAGCACTGTTAACTTTAATTCCTTCAAATGTTTAATTTCCTCAGCCTTGAGTAATTTCTTTGTATATAAATCCTAATTTGAATTTATCTGAATACTGAAAGAAAGCCTTTCCAAAATCTCTGGAGTTCTCTCTACATATACCTCTTTCCTGTCCATTGCTTTGTCCTATAAATTGTAGCTATCTTTGTCTCCTTAGATTCTCAATTCCATTGCCTCAACACAGAGTGTACACTAAGCTCTTCCTTGGTTGCTCCTTTCTGCAACATTACCTGAAAGTTTTCTCCAAGAAATAATCTAGGACAGACATCCAGCCAAGATAGAGATTTAGATAGATTCATGCCTCCTTGTATAACCATGAGAAGGATAACAACCAATCTAAAAACAAAAATAACCAGAACTGCCAGAAAATTAAGCTGTATGGAAGTCCTACAACCAAGGATTTAAAGAAGAAACTTTCATCCAGACAGCTAGGGAAGGTAGAGATGGGGAGCCAGAGTGGAGAGGACATGGTGTGGTGTGGTAGGACAATGGCAGCAAGGTGGCAGCAGCAGCAGCAGGCAGAACAGGCAGTCCCATATTCATGTGCAGCAGATAAAAACCAGGAGAGACAACTGGAGAGCAAGCAATCCATAACCTCTGACTATAAAACCAGTGGGGGTTGGAGCAGTGGAAGAAAGTGCTTGTCTCTCAGGAGAGGCAGTTTAAAGGGCCCACAGAGTCCTGAACATAAACAAATCCATCCATTCTGGGAATCAGCACCAGGGCAGCAGATTGAAGGATGCCAGTCACTTATGTAGAGGGGAGAAGTGACTGGGAATGGGGCAAGAGCCAAGCAGGTAGCATTGTTCCCTCACCCACATACACCACCACAAAGCAATGAAGCAGTTTGCACCACCCTGGTGAATACCTAAGGCTCTGCCATACACAACACAATAGACATGCCAACACAAGGAGTCAAAGCAGCTCTACTTAATACACAGAAGCACAGAGAGGCTGCCAAATTGAGAAGCCAAATAAATATGGCCCATATGAAAGAACAGACCAAAACTCCAGAAAAAGAACGGACATGAAGATAGCTAAACTATCAGATGGAGAGTTCAAAATACTGGTGATCAGGATGCTCAGAGAAATGACTGAATATTGCCACAAAATAAAGAAAAAAGTGAAGGCTATACAAAATGAAATGAAGCAAATATACAAGAAACTAAAAGTGAAGGGAAGGACACTGGGACTCAAATCAACAATTTGGAACAAAAGGAAGAAATAAATATTCAACTGGAACAGAAAGAAGAAACAAGAATTTTAAAAAATGAGAAGAAGCTTAGGTTCCTCTGGAAAAAAAGTAAACATACCAACATCTAATCATAGGGGTGCCAGAAGGAGAAAAAGAAGAGCAAGAAATTGAAAACTTACTTCAAAAAATAATGAACAAAAACCCCCAGTTTGGCAAAGGAAATAAACATACAAGTCCAAGAAGCTCAGAGTTCCAAACAACTTGGACCCAAAGAGAGCCACATCAACACACATCATAATTAAAATGCCAAAGGTTAAAGATAAAGAGAGAATCTTAAAAGCAGCAAGAGAAAAGAAGAAAATTTTCTACAAAGAGTTCTCATGAGACTATCAGCTGATTTGTGAAAAGAAACCTTGCAGGAAAGAAGGGGCTAGAAAGAAGTATTTAAAGTCATAAAAAGCGAGGACCTACATCCAAGATTACTCTATCCAGCAAAGCTATCATTTAAGATGGGAGAGCAGATACAGTGCTTCCCAGACAAGGTAAATCTAAAGGAGGTCATCATCACCAAGCCCTTATCATATGAAATGTTAAGGGATTTATCTAAGAAAAAGAAGATCAAAACTATGGACAGTAAAATGACAACAAACTCACAACTATTAATAATGGAGTCTAAAAAAACCCCAAAACAAACTAAGCAAACAACTACAATAAGGATATAATCACAGAAATGGAGATCACATGAAGGGTTATCAGTGGGGAGGGGCAGGGAGGAGAATTGTGGGAAACATGCAGGTATTAAGAAGCATAATTGATAGGTACAAAATAGACAGGGAGAGGTTAAGCATAGTATAGGAAATGGAGAAGCCAAAGAACTCATATGTACAACCCATGGATACAAAGTAAGGGGTGATTGCTGGAGGGAAGGGGTACTGGGTAGAAGGGAGCAAAGGGGAAGAATAGGACAACTGTAATACCATAATCAATAAAATACACTTAAAATAATCTAGGACAATCATAGGGTTGATTCCACTGTCTTGAGGATCACTGTCTTCATTTTCTGATGTCCAGTGTCTTGCAAACTATTATTTCATTAATGTTAGGTATTATTTGTTTTATGCGGCAGGGTCAATCTGGTCCCTGTTTCTCCATCTTGGCCAGAAACAGAAGTGTTTGCTCCTATTTTAAATTTTAAGTATATACTATTTCTGGAGAAATGGTACTCGCTGAGAAGAGCTATAATTACTAAAAACTAAGACTCTGGCCCAGGCCAGGTGGCTCATTTGGTTGGAGTATGGTTCTCTGCACTAAAAGTTTGTGGGTTTCATCCCCAGTCAAGGCACATACCTAGGCTGTGGGTTTGATTCCCCATGGGGGTGTATACAAGAGGCAACCAATCAATGTTTCTCCCATTGAAGCTTCTCTCTCTCTCTCTCTCTCTCTCTCTCTCTCACAGACACACACACACACACACACACACACACACACACATCAATGGGTGAGGATTAAAAACAAAAGCAAGATTCTGATCCTACCCACACAAGGCACCAGAACAAGCCTGTGAAAACAAAAGGAGGCAGCCTTTGTTGCTTGAATGGTTATAATTTATAGGTGCTGACAACATTGCCCTGTTTCTGTACTTCTACATGTAGGTAATTTGCCCATATCACTCACTTATTTGGAAGATCCTTTTTGTTCTGGGTATGAAACAGGTAGAGTCTAGATATAGAGACCTTATCATGATAACCAGCACACCCTTCCTTTGAGTAGGTTTATACGTATTTTATATGTCAGTTTATATATTTTAAAAGAGCATTCATAGTCATTAACATCTTTTTCTTCTTTTTTATTGTCATTCAAGTACAGTTGTCTCCATTCCCCCTCCACTCTCCCCACTTCAGCTACCCCCATTGTTTACCTCTTATCTGATCCTTGATGTTCATAAGGCACTAGAAGATTAGGTATTTTCATCTCCATTCACAGAAGTTAAATGATCTGCCTGATCACATCATTACCTAATGTCAGAACAATAGCTGGCCCTCAAGCTTCTCAACTCCCTGTCTGGGATTGTGTCCCCATATCCCATGGCTTACTAAATAGCCTATAAAGATAGGGTTGGTATATCTGGACTATATAAGGGAGGGCTCTGCCTATTAAACAGAAAGATGAACAAAGCAGAGATGAGAAGAGCCACTGCAGAAGCAATCCCACAGAGGTACAGGGGAGCCATCTTCTCATAACATATTTTGATAAAATGCAAAATTTCAGGCCCCAGCTGGATGTGAAAGCTTGTTTTCCTCCCTCCTAGCTATCATGCATTATTCATGTAAAGTGACCTCACTTACGTGTCATAGGCACATTGTGATGACAGAAGCTCCTTTTGTACTGGCATACAGATGGCCCTCTTTCCTGCTGCTCTAACTTGGTCTACTTTCCCTGCTTTATATAGCTGCCACTGGGACTGTCACTACAGTGTGGTAATGAGCTAAAATGAGTGTTTAATCATTGCAGTTGTACCTCATTTTTGGCAAAGCCCTTGTGTACTCAGCCTTGTTTTCTGTCTTCAAAAGGAATCCTATTTAACTCCTTGAACCCAAAGGTTCTGTTCTTCATTGCCCTGACCCTAAGGCTCTGCCAGCTGTCACATCAAGGATCTGGACATGGCCATAGGGCTGGCTGAGTTAGTTCTCTATTGATGGATAACTGCTCTTACCTGGCTAACCAAGGTCACATGCTCCCTGACCTGAACCAATAGGAAATCTGACAGGATTACCTAAAAACCTCTTCTTGCCCTATTTTTTCATCCTTCATGCCACGCTTCTCTATTTCTTTAACTTAAAAGAAAGATAATGCAATAAAATGTCTAAATATCTTTCTGGTATACTGAAAATGTCCAGCTGCCAAAGAAATCTAAATGTGAAAAAATTTCTTTAGAGACAGTAGGAAATTGATGGAAGCAGATTCTAAAACAGAAAATAGCAAAGAAAAACACACTGGGAATTGTCCTAAGAAGAATTTAATGTTAATAACCACCAAGGTTACTGCGTGTTTGAGAAAGGGACTTCATAGGATTCTATGCTGGTTAATGGTGATTTGAAGAATGATCTCTGAATGATTTCAATGGGCTGCCAAGTGTGAGAATATATCTATATTCTCATATATATATATATATATGATTCACTCATAGCCTTGGTTTTTTAAAATACGCCCTTATCTTAAAATACTGTAAAGCAAGACAATTTTATTTATGCAAAGATAAAAATGAATTTTTAAGTAAATATATACTACCAAAAAGTTTCTGAAGCAGTTAGTTTGTTGTTCAATAAACACAGCAGGGAGGCAGCCTCTACTCAAGGGATTCTCTTGTAGATTTATAAAAACTTAACACTAAAAACTAGTTTACAACTTCAAGGCTTCACAAACTAGTTATCACTCCCCTTCTTCACCTTGATTTCTACAGCTATAATGTTATGAATCTATTTGGTTATTTTTTCATTTGGACAGACATTCAAGGGGAGATTACAGTGATTTTCAAAAGGAGTAATATATTAGAATTATCTGTGAAAACTGTAAGACATAAAATAGCAGAGTCCTACCTCAGCTCTGCAGCATCCAAATTTCTGGGAATAGGGCTCACTTTATAGCAACACATGATTAATATATGTATCCTATTAAGAACTTTAAGGTTAAGAGATATCTGAAAATTAGATAATTGAGTTTGTAGGAGTTTATTATTGCTACTCTAACAAATTACCACAAACTTAGTGACCTGAGACAGCACAGATTACTGTATTATATAGTTCTACTGGTTGGAAGTCCAAAATGGCTCTCAGGAAGCTGAAATCAAAGTGTACATAGGGCTGTATTCCTTTCTAGAGGTTCTAGAAGAGAATCCTTTACCTTGTCTTTTCCAGCTTTTAAAGACTAACTGCATTTGTTTGCTTTGGTTGTGCCCACCTTCCATCTTTGAAGCGAGCAATGGTTTGTCAAGTCTTTCACATGATGGTGCCTTTCTGATTCTACCTCTTCTGCTTCCCTCTTCACCATTTAAGGATCCTTGTGATTACATTGTGCCCACTCATATAATCCAAGATAATCACTTTAAGGTCATCTGATTAGCAACCTTATTTCCATCTGCAAGCTTAATCTCACCTTGCCATATAACAGTACATTTACAAATTCTGAATATTAGAACATGGACAACTTTGGGTGACCATTATTCTCCTTACCACAGAGTTAATTTATTTTAATCACTTCATCTGGAAGTTGAGGCAAAAGAGACACAAATAACTAAAAGGACTAGCCAGTTAGTGGTATTAAGGTTCTCAAAGTCACCCTTTTGTTCATGTCATTCCTGAAATCTAATAACCAAATTCTGTGAAGTTAGTACGTATAACTCTATACCAATTAAGTCAGTCCTCTCCTTAATTCAGGCCCACTTTGCCAAACTTCCTCTTTACTTCCACCTGATGTTTCATGAATACACTCATATGTTCAAGTTATTTGCACTTTCTAACAGCCAATTAAAGGTAACTAGAATAGCTAATTAGGTCATGCCACTTCCAAAGTCCCAGTGGACTTGAAATCAATCCTCTTTGTCCTGTGATTAACTATGCATATTAGAGGATTCCTATGCTTTCTGAGGTTATGAAGTCTCAAAGGAAGTTCTTCCCATTATTCCTAAAGCATTGCCTGGACTATACCCCATGCTTTTCTCTGGCAGATGCTGTCATTATCCCACAGAGAGAACCCCACTCCTATCTCTTCATCCCAATCAAATTTAAATAATGATTCCAATGTAGAATTGGTCCAATTTCTACTTTTATAACATTGAAATTTTATCCTTATCTTTGATTTTTCGCTTCAGCTCTCTCACTCACTCTTTTTTGCTTAGCCATCTTTTAAAAAGATTTTTATTTTTATTTATTTATCTTTAGAGGGGAAGGGAAGGAGAGAGGGAGAGAAATATCAATGTATGGTTGCTTCTGGTGTGTCCCCTGCTGGGAACGGGCCTGCAACCCAGGTATGTGCCCTGACTGGGAATCGAACCGCGACCGTCTGGTTCGCAGGCCCACGTTAAATCCACTGAGCTACACCAGCCAGGGCTGCTTAGCCATCTTTCAACTTGCCATTTCTCTTCCAGGCCAGAACACTGCCTTGCCCAAACAGATGCTCATTTAATACTTGTTGAATGAATTAATGAATGTTTGAGTGAATGGATGAATGAATGGACTATCTAAATAGCCTAATATCTGGCTCCTGTCTCCAATTTCTCTCCCTTCAAACACATCCTTCTTACTTCTGTCCATCAGATCCTCTTTAAACCAAGATTCAAACTGAGTCATTTTCCAGCTTTGGTTGCCTACAAAATAAAGTCCACATTTCTTAGCTTGACATTTTAAAATTAAACCATTCAAAATTAACCTCCTAACAAACTTTCCAGCTTTGTCTCCTACTGCACTAGCTCTACTCTAATATTCTCCATTGTCATTCTGTAGTGACAGCTCATGCTCTTGAATCTCTGATTGCAACCCGTTCTTTACACCCTGGCACTTCATGCTTATGTTTTTCACAACTTCGAATGCATGTCTGTCCCTCCCAATCTCCATGGCATAAGCCTTAAATTCTAGAGGTTCTAGCATTTGAACTATTTTCTCTGTGAATTCCTCCCAAAGCACTCTGCACACTCCTGTCCATTATGCAGGCCTTACTCCTTTTGTATTCTCCACAGGACTTCGTACTAAGTACAGACTAATCTACATTTACTAAATAATTGCTGATTTAATAATAGAGTAGTACTTGCATTGTTAATGGTTTCTGAATCATAAAAAGGTTTATATTTTGGCCTTATATTTCACTGATAGAAAATAGTATTAAACATATGTTAGGAGGATTTTTTCCAAAAGCAAGAACCTTTTCAGTCAACAACTGGTTAACCAGAAAAGCCAATTAACCAGAAGATCTATTCCTTGCTCTCAATTACACACACCAATGGAGGGAAGCAGTGAGGCAGATGATCTAACACAGTAGATAACCAAAAACTCTGCCCGTTGGCTTACAGTCTCTCCGCTACATACGCACACACTCCTCCTTTCTTTGTCCACTGCACTACACCCCCTTGGCCTCTAAGCAGATTTATTATCCTGATTCTGCTTGGCTTGAGCTATACAAAAATGAGTTTGAATTCTCTGCACACACATTTATTTACTTGACTTGTACTGGCTGCCTCCTATCACCCAGCCACTCAGCAAGGCCCTGGATGAAAGAAGACAGAGATAGGGCAGGAGGAAGGGAGATAGATGATAGATAGATAGATAGATAGATAGATAGATAGATAGATAGATAGACTATACATAGTCCTTGCCTGGAAATTATTAATAATTTTTAAATAAAAGAAGTTTGCAATCTAGTTCAGCACTGAATTTTTTTAGCCCCAACACAGCAAGGAATGCAACACATCCTCATAAATTGCAGTTGCATTCAGAAAAAAACATAGAGACATGAAATATCATGACATACTAAGGGAAAGTTAAGAGCAAAAGGTTAAGCTTTCTCTGTAATCTGGATAGTGTACTTAGGGGAAGTCGAATGTTGAACATAGAATGCATAGGGGGGTATGGAAAAGGCAAGATGGAAAGGCTGGTTGAGGCCAGATTTTTGAAAAGCCTAGTAAGCCCATCCAAGACATTTGGACTTGATCCTAGAGGCAATAGTGAACTGAGAAAGGAAATGGCATTGCATAATGGCAGGGGTGACTGAAGAGTCATGGGAAGGATCTAGCAGCCCTGAGTTAATTGTTTGAGCCACAGAATCTACAGAGAGTAAGTAAATCTGAGCATTTAAAGGTAAAATTCCCTTTTTAAGATAACTTTTTTGAACTTCTACTGCCTAAAGGATTTAGACATGTGATCTCTAGCAAAGAAACAATAAACAAGTTCCTAGCACAGTGCCTTTCACATGACAGGCATTCAGTAAGTGACCAATAAATTAAATACAATGAGAGATGAGGCTTGATAAGATATATTAAGAAGACCCAGGGCAGAGCTATAAAAGGCCCACTGAGGAATTTTATATCCCTGGTGCTTATAATAAAGTGAAATCTTATACTCAGAAACTGAAAGAAAATCATGTTCAAAATCCCCTGCCTAAAATTCTTAAGTGGGCTCCCTGCTGCAATCAGGATTAAGCCCAACCTCATTAGTTAGGGCTAAAAGCTTTCCATGATTTTGTCCCCACCCTACATTCTGTGCCTGCTGTCTTAATATTCCTTAACACAAAACCTGTACTATAACTAGATGGCTCCCAAATTCATACTAAAGAAATGCCAATGCTTGTCTAACCATAGACAGGCTCTGTAGTCTAGATAGTTTTGATTTTCTCTCAGGAATGCTGTGTGGTCTCTATGATAACCAATTATTACAGTGATCTTTGAAAATGAAAAATGAGAATCACAATGTCTAATGTGGTAGTGTTTAGACCTCAGAATTAAGCCAACACTTGGACTCATTCTTATGTCAACAATTTGGCTTTCTCAGTTCTAATGAATGGGTAATGTCTCAATGCTAAAGGCAAAGCTTGCATTATTCTTTAATTTCCTAAGGATGAAATTACAAACAGGTAGAGCCCTTGGTACACCTCCTACAGCATGCATACATGATTATGATCAATTTTAATGATTCTGTATGTATGCTTATCCTTTGGAAGATAGCCATGCAGAAAGATGCCTGAGATGGAATGAATTTGAAGTTATTTAATGATTTGAAATGTATTCATTCATTTGTAGTATATCAAGTAATGACTTTAGGTTATATTTATGGTCTTTCAAAGTGCTCCATAATAACAAGTCAACTCATCACATTCTAAGTTAAATTTTAAGATAGCTATAATACTTTTTAATTGAACATCTGAAACTGAAGGTCCATATGGCTGATTAAATTTAGTTTTAAATCCCAGCTCCAAAAGTCATCTCTATCTCTACCTGTCTCTCTCTTTCTCAATATATACATATGAGGGGGATATATATATATATATATATATAAGCATCTGTATGTATGTATATATATATATATATATATATATATATATATATATATATCCCCCTCACATGTATATATTGAGAAAGAGAGAGATAGATGAATATATATATATATATATATTCATCTCTCATTGACTTAGGTTTTCCCCAAGATAATCAGCAGCCCTCAAGGCAGCAGAAGACGGAAGACAATATATATCCAGGACCTGACTAATGCTCACATGGCTTGGACCTGTGCCATGCTAAAGAAAAAATCTTGACCTAAGTTATATTGTCACCACACACAACAAAAAAAAGGTAATTATGTCAAGTGATGAAAGTGTAAACTTACCCTAATATTGCAATAATTTTATACACATATCAAGTCATCACATTGTATATCTTAAACTTACATAATACTATATGTTAATTATCTCATAATAAAGCTGAAATAAACAAATACATGAAAACCAAAGTGCCAAACTATTTACCATGACATTGAGGCCCTGCATGATCTTTTCTAAACTCTAGGATTTCTGTGCTCAAGGCCTAGAGAGCCAGGGCTTAACTGGTTGCAGAACAGCCTATGACCTAGAGCATAGACAGCCAGACCAACATAATGTACATTATCTGTGAAAGTGTCAGTAAGAGATGTTGGAAGGAGGGATTGTAAGCAAAAAACCAGAAAGTGATCATTGTTAAGGGGTACATGGCCTGTAGGGGCTAAGAAATGAATGGAAAAATATTCACTTGAGATAAGAGATCACCTTTTATTTTGCCTTGAGTGCATCTTCAAACTTGCTATAAACACACCCATCTACTTGTATGCTGGATCCCATTCCATTTTGCCTAGAATCCTAATCCTGTAACTATGTCCCCTCTCCTGTAACTTCAGATTCTCCCTCTCTAGTGGATTATTCTTATATGCATACAAACATGACATAGTATCTCCTGTCCTTACCAAAAAAAAAAATGCCTTGACCTTCCATCTCCTTCTATATACAATCAATTGCCCTGATCCCTTTCCCAAAACCATTTCTTCAGAGTGGTGTATCTCTCCATCTCTGCTCCATCACATCCCATTCTTCTTCCCACTCCAGTCAGGCTCTGTCCACACTACACCACTGAAACTTCTATGGTCAAAGGCATCAATGACATTCATGTAGTGACATTCGATAGTTGTTGCTTTTGGTCTTATGTTACTTGATTTCTCAGTAACAGTTGATTTGTCAGTTGTCATAGTTGGCCACTCCCTTACCTTTAAAATACTTTTTTCATGTGCTTTCATTGATAATATGCCCTTGGTTTCCTGCCTACTTGTTGCTTCTGCTCAACCTTCATTTCCAGATTCTCCTCTGCTAAACCTCTTAATGTTACAGTGTCTAGTGTCTTAATTATCAGTCCTAGACACCATTTTGTAATCTATCTACACTTTGTATAATCAATATACTGAGGATTCTCAAATTTATATATCCTAAACCACTATCTGACATTTTTACTTGCATATTTGATAAGCATTTCAAACTTAAATTATAAAAAAACTAATAATCCATCTATCTTTCCTTCTCCCTCACCTTACAAATTACTTACTAGTCTTACCTATTTTGGAAAGCAGTATTACCCAAAATACACAATGGGCAATGCAAAATATAGGAGTTATTCCTAATTTACTTTTTCCATCACTGTCAACCCCAGCATTCAACCCATGACCAAGTTCTGTTGAATTAACTTCTCTGAACTTATTCATACCACTCTCCTATTGCTTAGCCTCTATGTTTCAATAAATGTGGCCTTCTTTTTGTTTTCAGAATGCCAACCTGTCTTAGAACCTTTGCACCAGCTATTCTTTTTTTAAAGATTTTATTTATTTATCTTTAGAGGGGAAGGGAAGGAGAGAAATATCAATGTATGGTTGCTTCTCATGAGTCCCCTGCTGGGAACTGGCCTGCAACCCAGGCATGTGCCCTGACTGGGAATCAAACTGAGATCATGTGGTTCACAGGACCATGATGAATCCACTGAGCTACACCAGCCAGGGCTGCACCAGCTATTCGTTTCTAAATGTTCTTCCTCCTGCTTTTCACATTTCTGTCTTATACCATTCAATTCCAAGCATAAATGTTACCATGTCAAAAAAAGCTGTCTCGGGCAGCCAGGGTGGAGAGGACTCATGGTTAAGTGGTGGCCAGAGTACTGGGCAGTCCCACATTTGTATGTGGATAATTTTGGAGGAACAACTGGGGAGAGATACAGACTGCACAACCCAGGGTTCCAGCGCAGGGAGATAAAGCCTCAAAATTTCTGACTAAAAAAAACCTGTGGGGGTTTTGATGGTGGGAGAAACTCGCAGCCTCACAGGAGAGTTCACTGAAAAGACCCACAGGGTTGTAGAACATACACAAATCCACCAACCCAGGAATCAGCACCAGAAGGGCCCAACTTGCTTGTGGGTAGTGGAGGAAGTGACTGTAAGCCAGCCAAGCAAGTGGCATTGTTCCCTCTTGGACCCTAACTCACAGATAGCTCCACAAGAGCCAAGTGGGTTGCCTCACCCTAGCAAATACATGAGCCTCTGCCTCTTACTATGTAACAGATATGCCAAGACCAAAAAAAAAAGGTCCAAATGAAAGGACAGATCAAAGCTCCAGAAAAAATACAACTTAGTGATAAAGAGATAGCCAACCTATCAGATGCACAGTTCAAAACACTGGTAATCAGGATACTCAAAAAATCATTGAGTATAGTCACAAAATTGAGGAAATAATAAAGGCTTTGCAAAATGAAATAAAGGAAAATGCAGAGGGAACCAACAGTGATGGGAAGGAAACTGGGACTCAAACCCACGTTTGTAGAAGAAGGAAGAAACAAACATTCAACTGAACAGAATGAAGAAAAAAGAATTTAAAAAAATGAGGAGAGGCTCAGGAACCTCCAGGACAACTTTAATCATTTCAACATATGAATCATAGGGGTGACAGAAGGAGAAGAGGAAGAGCAAGGAATTAAAAACTTATTTGAAAACATAATGAAGGAGAACTTTCCCAATCTAGCAAAGGAAATAGACTTCTGGGATGTCCAGGATGCTCAGAAAGTCCCAAAGAAGTTGGACCTAAGGAAGCACACACCAAAGCACATCGTAATTACATTACTCAAGATTAAAGATAAGGAGAGAATCTTAAAAGCAGCAAGATAAAAGGAGAGAGTTATCTACAAAGGAGTTCCCAGAATACCATCAGCTGATTTCTCAAAAGAAACCTTATATGCAAGAAGGGGCTGGAAAGAGGTATTCCAAGTAATGAAAGGCAAGCACCTACATCCAAGATTACTCAATCCAGCAAGGCTTTTATTTATAATGTAAGGGCAGATAAAGTGCTTCCCAGATAAGGTCAAGTTAAAGGAGTTCATCACCAAGCCCTTATTATATGAAATGTGAAAGGGATGTGTCTAAGAAAAAGAAGATAAAAATATGAACAGTAAAATGACAACACACTCACAACTATCAACAACCGAACCTAAAGAAAAAAAAACAAGCAAAAGCAAACTAAACAAACACTTAGAACAAGAACAGAGCCAGATAAATGAAGATTACATGGAGGGTTATCAGCAGGGAGGGGGAGAATGGGTGAAAAGGTACAGAGACTAAGCAGAATAAATAGTAGGTAGAAAATAGACAGAGGGAGGTTAAGGGTAGTATAGGAAATGGAGAAGCCAAAGAACTTACATGTACGACCCACAGACATGAACTTAGTGGGGGAAATGCTAGTGGGAGGGCAGTGCAGGGTGGATGGAAATAAAGGGAGGGGATAGGACAACTGTAAGAGCATATTGAATAAAATATATTTTTAAAAACCTGTCTGTAGGCTTCCAGTAATTCTTCCATTACTTTCTTTTAATTCATTGCATAGCACTTACTGTTATCTGACATTTTCTTACATATGTACTTTATTTCTGTATTCATTAATAATCTTCCTCCAACTAGAAGATATACTCCATGACAGTGGGAGCATGATTTTTCTTGTTCAACATTATATTCCTGGTGTCTATTATAGTGCTCAACACATAATAGTTACTAAAATTTTGTTGAATGGATAAATGAATACACGTAATTACTAGGATAAGGGGTTTTAACAGAATCAAAAATTTTGTCATACAAACAAAGGAGAAAAGATTTGGAAATATGGTGGAAATAAGAACAAATTTAAAAAGAGCATAAATCAAGGTGCCATGACAACAAGGCTGTTAGGAATTATACAGGAGTATAAGGACTTTTTACTTTATATACCCTCTTTGTTTCTCCATTATTTGAGGTAAAAGCCTTAAAAGGCACTGGACCATTGAAGTTGTCTTTGAAGTCAACAAGCAATGTGTGGGCAGGTAAGACTGTCTCATTTCCTTGTCACTTTTTGAGGAACAGAAGAATCCCAACTGATAATTCTGGTGATAATGGCTACTAAAAGGCAAAGAAAACACATAAACTGCCTAAGTGTGCTAAGGCATAAAAAAAGGAGAGGGAATCACCAGTACTCAAGATTTGAGAGGTGGCCTTGGGAGCAATACTTCTCACACAGAGCTAAAAGAAAGGGACAGCTGGTTGAGGTAAGTAGAAGGTCAACGTGAGGATCAAGCAGATGTAGGAAGACAGTACTTACTCTGATAGATAGGTGGGATGCAGGGTTAGACATTTAGGAACTTCTTGTTTGGTAGAAGTTAGCAGAGAAAACCCAGTGGAATAGAGAGATACAATTTCTAAGAGGGCTAGACATAAATCAAGGCTGGGACCTAGGCACAAAAGATCCAAGACCAGGTGTCTATCACAGAAACCCAGGTATAAGGCCTGAGATTCAAGAACAGATCCTTGTCATGAGAACAAAAGAAAATCTTAACTGTTATACTGATAGCCAAAGTCAAATCATGATCAAATATAATGCCTCGGATGCTAAGCTACTGTTCGGGGGCACCTGAGAATCCCACGGTCTTAGAAAAGACTGGCTCTAGATCCTAGAGCTAGGCTGAACTTTCAGGTGATTAAAACCACCCTCAGTTGTGAGGACAGGAGAGCTCTGGGGATAGAGAGCCTAAAGATCATTACTGAATGTGATGCAAGGCTTTCTTGGATGATTCAAATAGCCCAACATGAGTGTTAGATTCATTAGTGGTAGAAGGTGCCTAATTATGTTGGTGAGAGACCACCAGGAATCAGACCTTAATTACTCTCAACCACCTGCTCTCCCACAAGTCTAGCCAAAAGTGAAGATTCTCTGTGGATTCTCTTGATTGTCCTGCTGCTTTTCAGAACCCAATAGCCAATTTCAGAAGATAAACTGCCTCCAGAACAGGTAGGATGTTAGCCTCCAAATGTTTGGAAGTATGAGCTCAGGTCTCCTGCTTTTGGAGCTGAATTCCAAAATGTTACTACTTTCTTAGTAATGCTTCTAAGTATGATTTTTTAAATAAATTAAACAGTTTCTCCACACATTAACAGAGTATTGAAATGTGTGCAGCCAAGAAATAAGAATAGAGTTTTGTGTTCTTTCAGCTTGGAGTTGGCATGTGGAAGCTTGCTAAGCCAATTTAATTTCCCTTGTATAGTCAGTAATTGCATTTATCCTTAGACAAAGGTGTGACTATGATTATTTAGCATTACAGATGTTTGATGAGTGTAATGAAGTTTAGCCAAGCAACAGATACCTTAGATGTCAAACACGTTGTAGTCAATACACCACTTTGTTTTTATAAGTGTACTCTGAAGACTTTAAACAGCTATTATGTTAGACTAGGACCTAATCCAAAGGGCCTTGTTCTGCCAAGAAATGCCAGGTAACTTAGATTTATGGAAATCCAAAAATTTTTTGGCTGCTCAGGGATCTTCTGAAGGTACTCAAAGATCTAAGAGTCACCTAAAAACCTCCACAGGGGAAGCACATTCCTTCCATGAGATTGGAGTTGATATAACCTATCTCCATTTGGTCTGGTCTAAAACTTCATGAGTAGTTGAGATTTATTGTCTCCTGTAGGCTGAATATGGCTTACATTATATGCCTCTTTCAAAAATCTGCTTAAGCCTGACTTCCTCTACAAAGCCCAGTCTCAGGTGGACCAAAGCCAGACTTCCTGAACTGTCATGTCTCCTCCATTTCATACACTGATTATTACAGTTATCACACAGTAGTACATTAATTTTCTAACCTCTCTGTTGTTTAACTAGATCATGTGAATCTTGAGGGCAAGAGGACATTTTTAATCATGAGTGAAAATGAATCATGAAAATCTAGCACAGTACCTGGTACATAGAGGTGATCCAGAAATATTACTTGAAATTTGAACAAAATAAAATGTTACAAAATCACAAGCTTAACCTAATTTGTTTGATTCAAGCATCTCCCACCCATTCATGTGTTCACAGATGGCATTTGAATGATGCTCTAACTTAATAAGACTCTCTATTCACCTCTTGTCCTCTGCCTCATAGTGTGAGGGATAAAAGACATGGTATCATTCTTCAAGAGTTTATTATCTTGTTAGGGAGAGAATATGGGCAATTATGAAACAGCTCATTGGCATTTGTACTTAAGTTGGGCTCGAAGATGAATGAGATGATGGTTGGTAATAGTACCATTCTGGAAGTAAGATTGGAGCTGAACTTTGAAAAATCACTTTGGCAGAAATAAACTGTTGGACGCAACCTAGGTGCCTGTCAGTAAATGAATGGATCAAAAAACTATGGTACATATACACAATGGAATTTTATGCTGCAGAAAGAAAGAAGGAGCTCCTACCTTTTGCAACATCATGGATGGAACTGGAAAGCATTATGCTGAGTGAAATAAGCCAGGTGTTGAAGGACAAATACCATATGATCTCACCTTTAACAGGAAGTTAAACAACAAAACAAACAAGCAAACAAAATATAACCAAAGACACTGAAATAGAGAATAGGCTGACAGTGACCAGAGGGGAGAGGGGAGGGGATTTCAGGGGAAATAGGGGAGGGATTTAGGGGAACATATATAAAGGATACATGGACAAAAACTGAGCAGGGTGGAAATGGGAGGGAGGGGGGAGCACGGGGATGGGATGGGATGGGATTAATAGAAAACTGTATTTGAAAAATAATTAAATAAAAAAAATGGGGGGAAAAAGATGATAGGCTGAAGGCAAAGCACAAGCAAAGAAAGACCAAGAAATGAGAATAAATCTAGCATGTAGTCCTAGACAATGAGGAGCTCTTTGTTCTGGGTCTTTTGATGCTTTTATTTTTAAAGTTTATTTAATTATTTTTCAAGTACAGTTTTCTGTTTTACTCCCATCCCATCCCACCCCTCGTGCTCCCCCCTCTCTCCCATTTCCACCCTTCTTAGTTGTTGTCCATATATCCTTTATATTTGTTCCTCTAAATCTCTCCCCTATTTCCCCTGAAATTCCCTCCCCTCTCCCCTCTGGTCACTGTCAGCCTGTTCTCTATTTCAGTGTCTTTGGTTATATCTTGCTTGCTTGTTTGTTTTGTTGTTTAGCTTCCTGTTAAAGATGAGATCATATGGTATTTGTCCTTCAACACCTAGTTTATTTCACTCAGCATAATGCTTTCCAGTTCCATCCATGCTGTTGCAAAAGGTAGGAGCTCCTTCTTTCTTTCTGCTGCATAGAATTCCAGTGTGTGTATGTACCATAGTTTTTTGATCCATTCATTTACTGACGAGCACCTAGGTTGCTTCCAACTCTTGGCTATTGTAAATTGTGCTGCTATGAACATTGGGGTGCATAGGTTCTTTGGGATTGGTGTTTTAGGGTTCTTAGGATACAATCCCAGCAGTGGAATTGCTGATGCTTTTATTTTTTTAATTGTTCAATTACAGTTGTCCCTATTTTCCCCATTAATGTCCTGTGCCCTACCAGCCCCCACCTCCCACTTTCACTCCCCCCACCATTGTCTCTATCCATGGAGCTTTTTGACAGGAAACAGAAGGGTATTAATGGTTTTGGAGTAAAGCATGAAAATGAAGGACACTGATGGCAATGACAAAATAGCATCAATAAACATATGGTTATGTGAGGAAAACAGAGTGGGGGTCTAGGGAAATATATTCTGTATCTCTAAATACCATGATAAGTACTACAGGAGAATTACTTTTGTTTCACTTTGTAGTGCTCTGCACGAGAAGTTGTCACCAATGACCTTATACTAGGTAGGCTTCCTTTGCAAGGCCTAACAGAAAAGTCTGTCCTAGGGTACAGAGGGATTGAAAGAAGGTTCTTGTGTTCTAATGAAGCAGGATGAAGAGTCTCATCATCACTGCCCCTAACAAATGCTGTAAGATCACTGGACTGAAATCCCATGATAATGCAGACAGCCTAGTCTTGTTCACAGCTGTATCAACAGCATCTAGCACAGTGGCTGACACAAAATAGGCACTCAAGCACATTAGGTCAGTGATTGAAAGAAATGATATTATAGAACTTAGCATAGTAAATTATGAAAAATAAATATTGGTTGTACCTATTTAACTATTATGATGCCCAGTACATTGATTCTACAGTACATTGTAGCTAAACATGAGTGCTAGGTACAGGTAATAAAGACAGAATGAGATGCCCTCTCTGACCCAAAGGGGCATAGTATCATGGGTTGGATAGGGCATATATGCATTCACACCTATGGACTAAGAGGGAAATCCCTCTTTCCACTGTTACTGCATGCAATATCTGTATCACTATGGTCTGAAAGTCTCAGAGCATATCCTACTTCTTTGCATATAGTGGGGGAGATAAGTGATAAATATCATCTTCATTTTACAGACAAGGCACTAAGAATTAAAAATAGTCAGAGAATTAAAAATCATCTGGATCTTCTATCACTTTATGTGCAAGGAGGAAACGAAAGTAAAGCATCTCAAAGGTGTGTACCTTCTAAGAGGGTGGGTGCTGGAAATACAAGTACATTGGCCTATAAAGAGAGTGAAGAAAGGATCATCTCAGATGGTGATGCCTTCAAAAGTATACTCAAATAGCTGTAACAGGTATTTCTGTCAATGTAATTGCTCTTTCTCTCAATGAGCAGATAGAGAAACACTGCCACAGGCTTAAGGTTCAGAGGGCCCTTGCATAGGACTACTGATAATTGGATAAAGGCCACACTAAAAAAGAGAAGTAACAAAGCCTTTTTGACAATAAGAAGCCCTTATTTAATGAGAACAGCCAGGCACATTTGTTTGGCAAGAGGCTTTTCTGCACATATTATATGCCAGACTTTATTTAAGTCTAAGGATATACAAACCATGAGATACAGTCCTTTCTCTATAGGAACTTGTGAACCAGTTAGACAAAAAAATAAACTCACAATAGTCTACATCAAAGCCAGTATTCCGTGTCACTGAAATACAATCTATTTGTATCTGCCATGGAGAAACATTTTTTCACATGTTCACAATATGGCATTTTTATAAGGATAATCCCTGTAACAATATTCATAAAAGCGAAAATCACAAGACAACCTAAATGTCTTTCAATACCAAATGTCTGCATATACCTAAGCATGACCATACTATGTATAGTGAGTGGTAATTAAAAAGAATACAGTAAATCTTTTTGCACTAACATAGATAGGTCTCTAAGACATAGAATTGAGTCAAAGAGCAAGTTGCAGAACACTATATACAGTGGGAGTGGGTAATCAGAGAACATCAGATTTATCTGCAAGGATTTAAATGTTAAACAATTTCCCCCTCCCATACCAATCAATACAATAAAGATTAAAGAAAAAAATCAAAAAAATAAATAAATGCTAAACAATTTTGATAAGACTATATACTAAAAGTATTAATTGAGTAATGAAAAATAAATTTATTTATTTTTTAATTTAATCTTTATTGTATTTTCCCACTACCATTCAGTCCCCTTACATCCTTTGCCCCAGCAATCATTACAGAGTTGTCCATGTCCACGAGTCTTTTTTTTTTTTGCTCAATCCCTCCACCCCTGACCTCCTCCCTCAGTTGTCATACTGCTCTCCTTCCATGCGTCTGTCCCTATTTTCCTTGTTGGTTCAGTTTGTTTATTAGAGCATACATATGGCTAAAATTATGTAATATTTTTCTTCTCAAATTGGCTTATTTCACTTAGCATAAAGTTATCCAGGTCCATCCATACTGTTGCAAAGGATTAATTTTTCTTTTTTACTAGAAAGTAGAATTACACTGTGTAAATGCCCCATAATTGTTTTATCTACTCATCTACTGATGGACACTTGGGCTGCTTCCATATCTTGGTGATTGTAAATAACACCACAATGAACAGAGGGGTGCTTATGTTCTTTCAAATTAGTGTTTTGGGATCCTACAGATATAGTCCCAGAAATAAGATCACTGGGTTGAAAGGCAGATTCATTTTTACTTTTTTGAGGTATCTTCATACCGCTTTCCACAGTGGCTGTACCAGCCTGCATTCCCAACAGTGCAAAAAGGTTCTGCTTTCTCCATATCCTCTCCAGCACTTGTTGTTTGTTAGCCATTCTGACAGTTGTGAGACGATATTTCATTGTGATTTTAATTTACAATTTTCTGATGATTAGTGACATTGAGCATCTTTTCATATGTCTATTGGCCATCTGTATGTTGTCTTTGGAGAAGTGTCTATTCAGGTTCTTTGCCCACTTTTTAATTAGGCTGGGAGGTTTTTTTGGTGTTGAGTTTTGTAAGTTCTTTATAAATTTTGCATATTAACTCCTTATCAGATGTATTGGTGAATATATTCTCCAATTCTGTGGGTTTTCTTTTTATTTTGTTGATGTTTTCCTTTGCTGCTCAAAAACATTTTAGTTTGATGTAGTTTCCTTTACTTTTTCTTTTGTTTACCTTGCCTGGGGAGATATATCCAATATAAAGAATTTTATGGGCAATATCCCAGATTTTGCTCCCTGTTTTCTGCTATGATTTTTATGGATTCAGTTTCAATGTTTAACTCTTTGATCCATTTTGAATTTATTCTTGTGTATGGTGTAAAAAAGTAGACTATTTCATTTTTCTGGATGTATCTCTCCTATTTCCCCAACACCATTTATTGAATAAACCATCTTTAGCCCATTGTATGTGTTTGCTTTCTTTCTCAAATATTAATTGTAAATGTAATTTTAAAAAGCTATATAGTTAAAATTGTCTCTATACCCAATTTCTCCTTCCTAGTGTTTTGTATTGTGTATGTCTTTATTAAATGGCTAATGATTGGGGTAATGGGAGGGAGAATGTTCACAGGAAGGAAACCAAATTAGCTAAGTCATCAAAGCCTGAGAAAACAAAATAATGCTAAAATAAAGGGCATGAGGGTTGATGGATACAGAGTTGAGTGTTGGGGGAGGCATGGGATTAATTGAAAATTGAATGATGAGAACATGTCATAAAGGTGTATGTATGCCAAGATAAAGAAATTCAATTTTATTCCCAAGGTGCAAAAAAAAAAAAACAAAAAAAAAAACTGTGGGATGAACTTTAAGAAGATAAACTTTAAACAGGTCCTTCTGATTACTGAATAGACAAAAGATTGAGAGGAAAGGGGTTGGCAAGAAGGTCTTTGTAAAATCTTTTATTTTTTATTTTTTTATTGTTGTTTAAGTATAGTTGTCTCCATTTCCCCCTACCACTCCCCGTCACCCCAGCCTTCCCTACCTCCCACCCTTGATCCTACCCCCTTTGGCTTTGTCCATGTGAACTTTATATATGTTCCTTGACAACCCTTCCCCTCTTCCCCCCCATTATCCCCTCCCACCTCCTCTCTAATAACTGTCAGTTTGTTCTTAATTTCAATGTCTCTGGTTGTGTTTGCTTCCTTGTTGGTTTGTTGATTAGGTTCTACTTATAGGTGAGATCATATGGTATTTGTCTTTCACTGCCTGGCTTATTTCACTTAGCACAATGCTCTCCAGATAGATCCAAGCTGTCACAAAGGGTAGGAAGTCCTTTCTGCTGCATAGTATTCCATCATGTAAATGTACTACAGTTTTTGTCTTTTTTGTTTGTGTTTTATAAATTTAATTATTGTTCAAGTACAGTTTTCTGTTTTATATTCCCAGCCCTGACCACACCCCCATGCTCCCAACATCCCTCCCATTTCCACCCCCCACCTTAGTTATTGTCCATGTGTCCTTTATACTTGTTCCTGTGAATCCTTCCCCTTTTCCTCTGTGATTCTCTCCACACTCCCCTCTGGTCACTGTCAGCCTGTTCTCTATTTCAGTGTCTTTAGTCATATTTTGCTTGCTTGTTTGTTTTGTTGTTTAGCTTCCTGTTAAAGGTGAGATCGTATGGTATTTGTCTTTCACCACCTGGCTTATTTCACTCAGCATAATGCTTTCCAGTTCCATTCATGCTGTTGCAAAGGGTAGTAGCTCCTTCTTTCTTTCTGCTGCATAGAATTCCATTGTGTAAATGCACCATAGCTTTTTGATCCATTCATTTATTGATGGGCATCTAGATTGCTTCCAACTCTTGGCTATTGTAAATTGTGCTGCTATGAACATCGGGTTGCATAGGTTCTTTTGGATTGATGTTTCAGGGTTCTTAGGATATACTCCTAACAGTGGAATTGCTGGGTCAAAAGGCACATTCATTTTTAGTTTTCTTAGAAAATTCCATACTGTTTTCCATAGTGGTTGTACCAGTCTGCAAAAGGGTCCCCTTTTCCTCACAACCTCTCCAACATTTGTTGTTTTTTGCTTTGTTTATTATGGCCATTGTGACTTGTGTTAAGTGGTATCTCATTGTGGTTTTAATTTGCATCTCTGTGATAGCTAGCGATATTGAGCATCTTTTCATGTGTCTCTGGATCCCCTGTATGCCCTCCTTGGAGAAGTGTCTGTTCAAGTCCCTTCCCTATTTTTTCATTGGGTTGCTTGTCTTCTTTGAGTGGAGTCGAGTGAGTTCTTTGTATATTTTGGAGATTAAACCTTTGTCTGAGGTATCATTGGCAATATGTTTTCCCATACATTTCCTTCTCTTTTTATCTTAATACTGTTTTCCTTAGCCATGCAGAAGCTTTTAATTTTGATGAGATACCATTTGTTTATTCTTTCCTTTATACTCCTTGCTCTAGGGGACATATCAGTAAAAATGTTGCTGCATGAAATATCTGATATTTTTCTGCCAATATTCTCCTCTAGGACTTCAATGGTGTCATGGCTTATATTTAAGACTTTTACCCACTTTGAATTTATTTTTGTGTAGGGTGTAAGTTGGTGCTTGAGTTTCATTTTTTTTTTGCATGTAGCTGTCCAGTTCTCCCAACACCATTTGTTGAAGAGGCTATCTTTACTCCATTTTATGTTACTGCCCCCTTTGCCAAATATTAATTGACTGTAGAGATTTGGGTTTATTTCTGGGCTCTCTGTTCTATTACATTGGTCTATATACCTGTTTTTATGCCAGTACCAGGCTGTTTTGATTACAGTGGCCTTGTAATACAGTTTGGTATCAGGTATTGTGAACCCTCCTACTTTGTTCTTCTTTCTCAAAACTGCAGCTGCTATTCAAGGTCATTTATGGTTCCATATAAATTTTTGAGGTGCTTGTTCTATGTCTGTGAAATATGCCATTGGAACTTTAATAGGTATTGCATTGAATCTGTAAATTGCTTTGGGTAGTATGGACATTTTGATGATGTTAATTCTTCCAATCCATGAACATGGTGTCTGTTTCCATTGGTTTGTGTCTTCCTTGATTTCTTTCTTCAGTGTTGTGTAGTTTTCTGCATACAGGTCTTTTACCTCCATGGTTTGGTTTATTCCCAGATATTTTATTTTTGTTTTTGTTATATCGAATGGGATTTTTTTCTTGATTTCTGCTTCTGCTGATTCATTATTAGTATACAAAATTGCCTTTGATTTCTGGATATTGATTTTATAACCCACTGTTTTTGCCAAATTGATTTATTAGTTTGAGCAGTTTTTTGGTAGAGTATATAGGATTTTCCAGGTAACTATCATGTCCTCTGTGAACAATGACAGTTTTGTTTCCTCCTTTCCGATTTGGATGCCTTTTATTTCCTTTTCTTGTGTGATCACTGTGGCTAAAACTTCCAATTCTATATTGAACAGAACCTTTGAAAGTGGACAACCTTGTCTTGTTACTGATCTTAGTGGAAAGAATTTTAGTTTTTTTCCCATTGAGTATGATGTTGGCTGTAGGTCTCTCATATATGGCCTTTATTATATTGAGGAATGCTCCCTCTATTCCCATTTTTCTGAGTACCTTTATCATAAATGGGTGTTTAAATGTACTACAGTTTTTTGATCCACTCATTAAGTGGTGGGCACTTAGGTTGCTTGCAGCACTTGGCTATTTTAAATTGTGCTTCTATGAACATTGGGGCATATATGTTTGTTTGAACTTTTGGTGGGAAAGCAGACTAGTGTGGCCACTATGAAAGACAGTATGGAATTTCCTCAGAAACTTAAAAATGGAACTGCCTTTTGCCTGGGCAATTCCATTGCTGTGACTTTACCCTAAGAATCTTTGTAAAAATCTTAAGAGAGAAGTGTTGAGGTCAAGAATTGAGATAATACACTAAAAATGGAATCAAAAGTAACCCTGAGAGAAAGTAGCATACATTGTTGCTGATTAGAGGTGATTGGTGCTTGCCTGGGAGAGAATGTTATGAAGAATGTTGTGAATTTTTATGGTTTGAACAATTAGGTAGATAGTGGTATCATTGAAATAAGAAATCAGGAAAAGTAGCTGATTTGGAGAGATGGGGAGGGAACTGATGAGTTCCCTCTTGAACATGCTGAATTTGAGGTACCCTTGAAATATCCATATAAACATGTGACTGTAGGCTCATCCATGTTTTCACAAAAGGCAGAAATTTCTTCTTTTTAAAGGCTGAATAATATTCCATTGTGTATATACAGGGATGACGAAAAGTAGGTTTATAGTTATGAGTATATGAGACAGTTTTTTCTTGTATTTTTATTTATTGTTGTATTGTATATTAGGATTACAACTACAAGCCTAGTTTTGTCCACCTCTGTATCTATGTATACTACAGTTTTTTATCCATTTGTCTGTGAAAGGACATTTAGGTTATTCTCACACCTTGTCTATTATGAATAGTGTTGTAATGAAGATGGAAGTACCAATATCACTTAGGAATTCTATTTTCATTTCCTTTGGATATATATCCAGAAGTGATCTTTCTGGATCATATGATAGTTCTATTTTTTTATTTTTTGAGAAATTACCATACTGTTTTCCATTTCTGCTATATCAATTTACTTTTCCACCAACAGTATATCAAAGTTCCCTTTCTTCATCTTGTCCTCAACACTTATTGTTTATTGATTTATTGATGATAGCCATTCTAATAGGTATCAGGTAATATCTCATTGTGGTTTTGGTTAGCATTTTCTACATAATTAATGACATTAAGCATCTTTTCATGTACCTGTTGGCCATTTGTATGGTTTTTTTTGAGAAATGTCTACTCATATGATCTCACCTTTAACAGGAGACTAATCAACAAAACAAACAAACAAGCAAAATATAACCAAAGACACTGAAATAGAGAACAGGCTGACAGGGACCAGGGGAAAGAGGAGGGAATTTCAGGGGAAAATGGGAAGGGTTTGCAGAAACAAATATAAAGGACACATGGACAAAAACAATGAGGGGGTGGAAATGGGAGGGAGGTGGGGAGGGTTGAGGGGTGGCCTGGGATGGGGGTAAAAGGAAGAAAACTGTACTTGCACAATAATTAAAATAAGATAAATAAATAAATCATTACATTAACAAAAGAAATGTCTACTCAGTTCCTTTGCCCATTTTGTAATCAGGTTGGTTTTTCCTTCTCCTCCTCCTCCTCCTTCTTCTTCTTCTTCTTCTTCTTCTTCTTCTTCTTCTTCTTCTTCTTCTTCTTCTTCTTATTCTTCTTCTTCTTCTTCTTCTTCTTCTTCTTTGCCATTCAGTTATATCAGCTCCTTATATATTTTGGATATTAATCCCTTGTTAGGTATATGGTTTGAAAATCCCAATGACATAGATTTGCCTTTTCACTCTTTTTATTGGTTCATTTGCTATATAGAAGCTTTTTAGTATAATGCAATCCCATTTGTCTATTTTTGCTTTTGCTGCCTATGCTTTTGGTGTCATAACAAAAAGAATCATTGACAAGACTAATGTCAAGATGTTTTTCTCTTTTGTCTTCAAGTACTTTTACAATTTAAGGTCTTGCATTTAAGTCTTTAATCCATTTTGCATTAATTTCTGTATGTGGTGCAAGATAAGGTACTAATTTCCTTCTTCTGAATATGGATATCCACTTTTTCATTACCATTCATTGAAGAGACTGTCCTTTTCCCCATTGTGTGTTCTAGGTACCCTTGTGGAAGATCAGTTGACTATAAATGTGTTGATTTATTTCTGGGCTCCCTATTCTATCCCACTGGTGTACATTATGCCAGTATCATAATGTTTTGATTATTGTTATGCTAAGTAAAAACTGCATAATATCATTTATATGTAGAACCTAAAATAGTCAAACTCATAGAAGCAAACAGAAAACTAGTGGTTTCCAGAGTCAGGAATAAGGGGGAATTAAGATGTCGGTCAAATATTTACCCATGCAAAATGAATGAGTTTTGGAAATCCAATGTACAGCAATGTGACTATAGTTAAGAATAATGTATTGCATACTTGACGTTTGCTTAAGGTAGAGCTTAAGTCTTCTCACGATGCCAAAAATAAATAGTAACTGTGACATGATGAGTATATTATTAGCTTTCATGAGGTGATCATTTTACAATGCATACACATGACAAAACATCAAGTTATACACCTTTAATATATACATTCCTATTTGTCAGTTATGTCTCAATAAAGCCTAAAAACTAAAAGTTTCAAAAGATATTACTGTAAACATTCAGACATATAGTCTGAACTCAAGAGATAACTATGAATGTGATCATCAGTGCACAACTTCAGTTTCAGTCATAGAAATGGATAACATAAGAAGAGTTTGTACGGATAGAAAATAATTTGGTTGAAGATTGAATTCTGGAGTACACTAATGTTTAATTGACAAAGTAGAAAAAATCAGAAAGACAGAAAAGAACTGGTCATAAAAGGAAAAGAAGGAATACAGAACTGAGAGTTTATCAACACTCTCATATGTAGACAAAAAGTACTGTAAGACAATTATTGAGAGTACCAATTGGAGTTTTTATCAATGAAGTCTTTGGTAATTTCAGTGAGAACATTTGAGGCAGGGGATAACAGAACAATGTCCCCCATGTCCTAATCTTTGATGTCTGTGAATATGCTAGGTTACACGACAAAAGGGAATTTTGCAGATGTAAATAAAATAACATGAGATGGGGAAGTTATCCATGATTATTCAGGCGACCCAATGACTCCCAAGGGTTCTTTTTTTTTTTAAAGATTTTATTTATTTATTTAGAGGGGAAGGAGAGAGGGAGAGAAACATCAATGTATGGTTGCCTTTTGTGCTTCCCCTGCTGGTAGTTAGCCTGCAAGGAGCCGGCCTGCAGCCCAGGCATGTGCCCTGACTGGGAATTGAACCGCGATCGTCTGGTTCGCAGGCCGGCGCTCAATCCACTGAGCTACGCCAGCCAGGGCCTCCCAAGGGTTCTTAAAAGCAAATAATTTTTTTTTTAAATAGACACGGGGAGGTTAAGAATAGTATAGAAAATGAATAAGCCAAAGAACTTACGTGTCCAACCCATGGACATGAACTAAGGAGGGGAATGCTGGTGGGAAGGGGATAAAGGGGAGAAAAAAGTGTGACAACTGTAATAGCATAATTGATGAAATATATTTAAAAGATAAAAATTTTTTAAAAGTGAAGAATTTTTTCTGGCTGTAGTCAGAAAGAGATGTGACTATAGAAGAGATAACTGAAGAAATATAGCCAACATTGCAAGCTTTGAAGATGAAGGAAGGGGAACTATGAATCAAGGAATGTGGAAACTAGAAACTAGAAAAGGCAAGGGAATGCATTCTTAGAGCTTCCATAAAGGAATGCAACCTTGTCTACACCTTAATTTTAACCTAGTGAGACCATGTCAGACATCTATGGAACTATAAGACAGTAAATGAATGTTATTTTAAGATACTATGTTTGTGGTAATTTGTTACAGCAGCCATAGGAAACTAATATGGAGAGAGGGGACAGTAGTAAGGACAGAAGCCAGATCACAGTAGAATGAACAGTGACTGGGAGGTGAGAAAATAGACATGATGACTAAATACAATTCATTAAAAAATTTTTATTTTTAAGTGGGAAGAGAGCATTAAGAGGAAGAGCATGGAATTTTGAGGCAGGAGTTTTATGATTTTTAAAAAGATTTTATGTATTTATTTTTAGAGGGGGAAGGGAGGAAGAAAGAGAGGGAGAGAAACATAAATGCGTGGTTGCCTCTCATACATTTACTGGGGACCTGGCCTGCAACCCAATGAAGTGCCTTTACTGGGAATCAAACCAGCAAGCTTTTGGTTCACCGGCTGGCACTCAATGAATCCACTGTCCACACCAGACAGGGCTTTTGGTTTTCTTTAAGATGGAAAATAAATTAACATATTTAAATGCTGATGGGAAAGTGGTTAGGAAAGTGGAGGAGAGATTCTTGGGAAAGCAGCAAGAATGGAGTATGAAAAACAAACACAGGAGCAGCTAGCAATGTCAAATAACAGATTCAGAAGGCAAAAGGGAGCTGGGTGAGAGAGGGAACACTTCTGGACCCAGGATTCTAATGGCAGTGTGAGGGTCCAGAATGAGCCCCAAGATGTGCCTCAATGGTATGCAAATTACTTTGAACTAAAGGCAATTTTAGCTTCAGGCTCAAGAGTAGATAGCTTCTGCCTGCCCCCTTTAACTACCTAGAATATTTTCTCTCTTTTTTTTAAGTTCTTTTTTAAAAATTTATTTATTTATCTTTAGAGGGGAAGGGAAGGAGAGAGGAAGGAAGCATCAATGTATGGTTGCTTCTCGTGCATCCCCTGCAGGGAACTGGCCCCTGCTGGAAACTGGCCTGCAACCCAAGCATGTGCCCTGACTGGGGATCGCGATCATCTGGTTCGCAGGCCCGCGCTCAATCCACTGAGCTACACCAGCCAGGTTTTTTTTGAAAGTTTTAATTTTAATTTTTATTTAATTCTTGTTCAAGTACAGTTTTCTGTCTTATATTCTCAGCCCTGCCCCACCCAGTGCTGCCCACCTCCCTCCCATTTCCACCCCCCACCCTTAGTTATTGTCCATGTGTCCTTTATACTTGTTCATGTGAGTCCATCCCCTTTTCCCCTATGATTCTCTCCCCTCTCCCCTCTGGACCCTGTCAGCCTGTTCCGTATCTGAGTGTCATTGGTCATATTTTGCTTGCTTGTTTGTCTTGTTTTTTAGGTTCCTGTTAATGGTGATATCATATAGTATTTGTCTTTCACCTACCTAGAAAATTTTCAAATAGGGACCTTGACCCTAAGAGATTATCAGAAATACCATCTTTTGATCTATCTATAGGGCCCTGCAAACATTTGTTTGCTAAACCTCAGGTCTTCATATCACCCTGCAATAACTTTTTGAAAAACCAAGGCACCCTACTTCATCTGTAGCTCAGGATGTCTTATATACCTCAATACCCCCTTCTGTTTCTGAACCTCTCATTGTGGGGGTATCTTTGACTCTCATGTATGTAGGGTTCCTGTGAATACAAGATTAAATCTGATTTTCTCTTGTCAGTCTGCCTCCTATTGATTTGATCACTTGACCAACCTAAAAGAACCAGAGGAAAGAAAGGGGAATTTCCCCCCTTCTCTACAGTAGAAACTCAATTTAATCCTACTTGCATAACCTGATTGTTCTTTCCTAGGCAGTTAAGGCTTAGAAAGCCAGGAAAAACAGGTTACTTGAGGTCCAGAGGAATGAAATTACCTATTCATGTGGAAGAAAAGGGGCCACATACTAAACCTGACAAACTCGGCGGGGGGGGGGGGGCGCGGCGGGGGCTACATGGTGGCCTTACAAACTCAGAGACCGAAATTAACCACATAGGATGACCTGAAATTAAAAATTTCTAACTAGAGGCAGTTCGTGGCAGGTTGTTTTGTCCTGGGCCAGTATCTTTCCTGACAAAGGTCAATGTTTACCTTAACTGAACCTGTTTTATTGTGTTTTTGCATCTATGATAACACCTTTGGAATGTCCGGTTCCTTTCTCAAATAGGAACCTTTTTGAAAAAGGAAAAGTTCCTATTTCCAAACCCTTCAGGAAACAATCTCCCACAAGATCATGAGACCACAGAACTCCTCATTGTTGTTGTTATTGTGTTTATTGTTAGCTGTTGACTATCCTATACCCACTAGTGTAAAATAAGTATGTGTCCATCATCTTACTTTCTATCCAATCCCAGGGACCCTCCCTTTGCTTTCTCTCACCTTCCTAATCTAGCACCAATGGATTTCATGTAACCCCCTTTACATCTTCTCCTTTGATTGTAATGTATAAAATAAGGTGCAAAACTGCCATTCTCGAGAGCATTTTCTTGATTCAGTGAAATTTTGCTTCCAGTCAATTGTTGTCAGTTTGGCTCAAATAAACTCATAAAAATTCTTACAGGTTTGGACCTTTCTTAAATTGGCATTCAGAATAACAGAGAAGTTGCCTGAACTTTCAGTTTCCTCATATTAAATGTAATAATGCAGTGTGTAGCACACAATCAATGCTCAATACAATATGGCCATTATTATTATAGGATAATGTGGGGGCGGCTTTGCCCTCAAGTCCCCCCATCTGCCACAGATGAAAGTAAACACTACCAAGACATGATCTGCTTGGGGAGGAGAGGTAGCCAGTTTCTCAGAAGAAAAAGGCCAGGAGCCCCTTCCTCCAGGGACTTTTATTGGGTTGTAATACACACGAATACAGGCAGTGAGGATCAAACAGTAGATAACATTTCAAAGAAGTCTGAGGGCTTAGTCAGAGTCAGTGTCTGTCAGGAAAAGGGGTTTCAGAAACTTTGGAAGACATACTCATTTCCTGCTTGGACCCTTAAGATATAAATGAAAGCACTCTTAGCAAAGCAGGTTTCACAGGACTTTTAGGAATTCTTTCTTATGCCAGATTTACCCTAGATACCACTCTAGTAAGGCCAGGAGCTGCACTGCCTCCCCATCACAAGTTTTCAGGCTTAAGTGGATTAGAGCCAGGAAGTGCTTCTCCCAGAGGATGTGGGGACTTGGGCTATGTCAGAATAGCCAGGGGGTGATGGTCCACTGCTCTCTCTTTGTCACAGCCCCCCCCCCCCCCGAGTCCTTCCATGAAGGCCTCCCAAGTGATCATGCCTGGCTTAGGTTGCCCCTCCTCTGAGGAGTTGTACCTGTCATGGACTAACCCACCATGCTTTGGGTGCAGGGGAGGAAGCTGAAGCAGTGTTTGCTACCAGAGACAAGCTTTGTTTCTTTTGCCTCGCATTCCAGAGGTTGCTCACTCAATCTTAGCTATGGGGGTAGTTACAATTCCTGAAACCAGACAGAGCGGTTCCCATCAGGATAAGTTATTAAACCTTTCATAGTCTGTATAGCTAGATTTTAGAAGCATAGGATATCTAGTAAGACAAACCTAGGTTTAAGTTTCAGTTTTGCCACTTATTTGTTATGTGGCATTGGCACAGTGATTTGTACATACTAAACAGGTATTTTGGCTTCATGTTCTGTACTCTTTCCACTATGTCACACTATCTACCATTAATAGTTATTAAATATTCATAGCAGTTGATGGTAGTATTGTATTTGCATTAAAAATACTAATGCAAATATTAGTATTGTAATCAAGTCAGCCATCATGTGAAACAAATTCAGAGGTTCCTGAGTGTATGATGGGACGTTGTCTCTTGTATCGGTGATTGGCTATTTACATGTATAGTTAAAATTCATCTCTTTCTTTTGTCATTTTGAAGGTACATTGATTTCAATAAAAACCTCTAAATGAGAAGTACAAGAAATTTGAATCCACAAAAGTGAAAGTGAATGGAATAAGCACGTAAGTTCAAGGGGGAAGTCAAGAGAGGAAATGGGTTAGAGATTTCAACTGCTATGATTGCCTCTAGGCTCTATGTGCGTCATGAATATCTTGCCTGATTTTGAGAGTTCATTAAATATTCCATTAAGGGTGAGAGCAGTCAGGGTCAAGTGTCACACTCAAGTTGGCCCTGTAATGGGACCAGAGACACACAAGGTCATCTCCCTACTGTTCACCAACCACCTCCCTCCCACCAACCTTCCTTACACAATACTTTGCCACAGTAAGTAGCAGACAAAAAAATGAGCTTTTTAGAAAATATTATCATAGGGGCCAGAAACAGCTTCACCATTCATGCAGAATTCCTCAACCTCTGCTTGACATTTTCCTAACTACTCAATGGGAATGGCAGGAAACTACCTGAGACTATATAGTCCCTTTAGGCTCCATTTCACCTTGAAATGTAAATTTTGTTCAGATATGTGGCCTAGTCAGTAGCTTTTTACCTTAGTTTTATTTTTTTTTCATAAAATGGATGCCTGTAGTTTTGTGTCTCCTTCTATTGAGAATAAAAGAAGCAAAACAGGCATATTACTCTTGTCTATCTCTCAGGATTCTATTTTTCCTTACTACATATTTCTAAAGTCTTACGTTTGACTTGCAATCATAGTTTATATAATTTTTAAAAAATATTTATTGTATTTTTATTACTATTTAGTTACTTTATACCCTACCCCCTGCATGATTATTATTATTTTAACCTGAAAGATAGTCAGTGTCTCTCTCTGGATTACTTTTGTAAAGTAACATGCTCTAATAATAAATTAGTTTAATTTTTCTACTTACATGGAGATTCCATATTTTACCAAAATTATTATCAGCATATGCCTGAAACCCCTCTTAATGGCTTTGGAGAACTCTGTTGCAGCCTCTGAAATCTGTGCAAACGTTATCAAATACCCAGGGTAAACTTAAATTGAGATAATCAAACACTACATAATTTATATGTATTCCTAACAGTCATTCTTTCTCAATATTACTGCCTTAAATTAATAGAGTGTTATTTTCCCTAAGGGCCCAAAGGACTCCATAAGCAGAACACATTCATCATTCCTGCTACCCTGTGGGCAAACAAGACACAAGAATTATTATTCCCATTTTACAGTCTTAGAGTATGAGGAACTAGTACATAAATGATGTGCTACACAGAAAGTTGGAGGCAGAGATATAAAATATACTGAAAGTAGAACAGGGAAAAAAGTTCAAAAGACTAAATGACCCTAGCTATCTGTGAATCTGAAGTTAAGTTGAAGAGACAACCAGTCAAAACCTGTCATGAATCCTGTATGTTTTATTCAATCTAATATCAAAAATGCCAATGATATCAAAACCAGACATCTTTATAGACCCAGGAACCAAGTGAAAAATATGCAACTGACTTTTGAGCTGAAGTACAGGTATTATTGCTTGAGAAGACCAGCTTCATAGGAGAGAATGTTCCTATAGACCTAAGAGGTATGTCAAAAACTCTTCAGGCTACTTGAAAAGTAGCAATTGGACAAGGAGGGTTTACCTGAAACCAGGGGAACAAAAATGTTGTCAAGAACACAGAAGTAAGCCCTGGCTGGTGTAGCTCAGTGGATTGAGTGCAGGCCTGCGAACCACACGACCGTGGTTTGATTTCCAGTCAGGGCACATGCCTGGGTTGCAGGCCAGTTCCCAGCAGGGGACTCATGAGAGGCAACCACACATTGATATTTCTCTCCTTCTCTTCTTCCCTTTCCCTCTAAAGATAAATAAAAAAATTTTAAATAAGAACACAGAAATAGGAGGGCCCAAAAGGCAACAGCACTATAATATTATTTTGAATCATGCCAGTTATCAACCAAGAAAAAAAGAGTAAAAAATAATAACCTGATAATGGAAGAGTTAATTACACTAAGCAATCACACCACAAAGTTAGGTACAACCTACAGAATTGTTTTTTTTTAAATGAGAGTATATGATAAACACAACCCCAGACAGCCCAGTGTAAGACTAGGTAGGAAGTGGGTCCACAGAACATGCCTGTCAAGTTGACCAACAGATTCAACTCATAGACTGTTTATCAGACAGGTATCAGGAGAACAGAGCAGAAAAGAGTGTCAGAAGCATTAGTTAAGTCAGCCACTTTATCATGTTTACCCTACTCCTTTCTGTTCATGAGGATCTCCATCTTTTGTGTAGGTGGGTGGTATCGTGGGGTTAATGTCAGTCTGTATAGTTACAATCAAAGACAGGTAGTATTTGCAATTCATCTTTGCAATTTATCAGCTTATTGGTCTTGGAAAAATACTAAAATTTTCTGATCCTTTTGTAAAAGTGGTATATTAACAGTACCTACACACAGGTTGCTATAAGGATAAAATAAGATGAAGCATGGCAACCCTTTGTAGCTATTATTGTTATCATTATCAGGATCATCATTCTAACACAGTTTTCACTAAGCTTGTGACTCTTTATGGGTCTTAGTGCTCCTAACTCTTCCCTAACTTGGTAAGATACATATTTTAGCTACTTTTTTTTATCATACCCAGGAATCAAAGGCTACCTCCACTCAATCAGAAGTTTTGGCCTCAGTGTGAACTACCAAACAACCCAGAAGTTAAACAATTCTTGACTTGTGATAGAACTTCTGTGCTTCTATTGCTGGTTCCTGATCTGAAACTACCTAAAATTCTGGATTTCTGATTGCCTTGACCTCAGAGATGCAATTTCTTTTCTGTATCACACCCATATGCCTGGATTCCACATCTTTAGCTTACTTCTGAGCATACATAACTCTAGACTTCTTATTTCCATGGTTTCTAAGTCTCAGCTCACTTTAACCTTCTGGCAATCACTAATAAAGGAAAACTTCCAATTCCCAATCCAGAATCAAATTTCTATTTCAGGTTGTCAATCTGATAATTCCTGTTATAATACTATGCCTAGGCAACCTTGTGTCACTGGGTCATGTCACTAAAAGCTAATTTGTTCTGTTCACCTTAAAGGAGCCAGTTGGTAGCATCAGTTAGAATCACCATTTCTAGTTTCTGACTGTGCTAGACCAGTCTGATAATGGCATCAAATACATGAACAAAGAACACGCATGTCATTAGCCCCACCAAATTTATGTGACTACAGCTATCCATGTTCAGTGAGTGATTTGACAGTGGTAAGAAAACAACCTTGTAAATAATTATACCACAGAAACACACTTTAAGCTACATATCATACTGAAATATTTCAAAGTTGGAAATTATAGTCTCACGTACACAAAGGAACATTAAATGTAAGCTTAGACTAAACATAAATGTTCCCATAAGTTTATTAGGCAAATAAATAAATTTGAGTAGGACCAGGAAGTATCATGACCCTGTGGCAGTTTACGAAGAGAAAATCTGAGGTCAGAGTTTACAATCTAAGGGGGGAAGTATCAACATTTCAAAAGTTTTCACCCTGACACTTTCACAAGATTACTAGGAAACAGAACTCAAAATGACCTCCAATCTCAGATACATTAGCTCCTGAGCCTGTTGGGTTTATGCTCAATAAGTTTCTGAAGAATGTGAGTTTTCCAAACACAGTTACCTTAAATGAGCAAAGATGAAGGTGTATAATAGACCCTTCATGCAGGAGGCAGGAAGAGTCTTCATGTGCTAAGTCTCTATGGCATGTGTGAATTAAAATGGCTGGAAACACAAAAAGTGTCAGGGTACAGGGTAAGAAACCACTCCTTGCAGAGGGACTGTCAGGAGGATTCATGCATAAATGTAGTCAGTTTGAGCCATGTCTGCATTTTTTCTTTAATGTGAGGTTTTTCACTAATGGATAATCTTTAAAAAGAATCTTTGATAAATTTTTAAAATATAATTCAACATTACATATTTTGGTCTATAGTTCATACATATTGTTTTGCTTCCTGAAGTTGATTATGTCTCAAATGATAGCCAAGGGAAGAGTTCCATGAGAAAGGGGTGTTATGCTAAGTGAAATAAGTCAGACAGAGAAAGACAAATACTGTGTGACTTTACTTGTATGTGGAATCTAAAAATAAACATACAAAACAGAAATTGACTCATAGGTAAAGAGAACAAACTGATGGTTGGTAGAGGGGAGGGGAGGTGGACAAAAAAAGGCAAGAGGATTAAGAGAGGCAAATTTTCAGTCACAAAATAAATAAACCATAAATATATAATGTACAGAATATGGAATATTGTCAATAATATCATAATAACTGTAAGTGACAGGTGGGTACTAGAATTATTGTGGTGATCACTTCATAACGTAGATATATGTCAAATTCTTAATGTTGTATACCTGAAAGTAATATTCCACATGAACTGTAATTAAAAGGAAATAAATAAATGTATTTAATATATATATATATATATTTTATTTATTTATCTTTTAGAGGGGAAGGGAAGGAGAGAAGGAGAGAAGTATCAATGTATGGTTGCCTCTCGTGAGTCCCCTGCTGGGAACTGGCCTGCAACCCAGGCATGTGCCCTGACTGGGAATCGAACCACGATCATGTGGTTCGCAGGCCCATGCTCAATCCACTGAGCTACGCCAGCCAGGGCTTAATATATTTTATTGATTATGCTATTACAGTTGTCCCATCCCCCCTTATTCCCCCCTGCCCTGCAAATCCCGTCCCACTCACACTCCCCCCGCTTTAGTTCATGTCCATGGGTCATACATATAAGTTCTTTGACTTCTACCTCTCCTACACTAGTCTCAACTTCCTGCTGTCCATTTTCTACCTACCACCCATGCTACTCATTCTCTGAAACTTTTCTTCCCCTCTCCCCCTCCCACTCCCCTGCTGATAACCCTCCATGTGATCTCCATTTCTATGAATCTGTTGCTGTTCTAGTTGTTTGCTTAGTTTGCTTTTTTTTGTTTTAGGTGTGGTTGTTAATAACTGTGAGTTTGCTGTCATTTTACTGTTCATATTTTTTATCTTCCTTTTCTTAGGTAAATCCCTTTACCATTTCATATAATAAGAGCTTGTTGATGATGAACTCCTTTAACTTGACCTTATCTGAGAAGCACTTTATCTGCCCTTCCATTCTGAATGAAAGCTTTGCTGGAGAGAGTAATCTTAGACATAAGTACTTGCCTTTCATGACTTGGAATACTTCTTTCCAGCCCCTTCTTGCCTGTAAGGTCTCTTTTCAGAAATCAGCTGACACTCTTATGGGAATTCCTTTGTAGGTAACTGTCTCCTTTTCTCTTGTTGCTTAGAAGATTCTCTCCTTATCTTTAACCTTGGCTAGTGTAATTATCTTTATCTTTAATCTCAGCTAATGTAATTATGATGTGCCTTGGTATATTCCTCCTTGGATCCAACTTCTTTGGGACTCTCTGAGCTTCCTGGTCTTCCAAGAAGTCTATTCCCTTTGCCAGATTGGTGAAGTTCTCCTTCATTATTTGTTCAAATAAGTTTTCAATTTCTTGCTCTTCCTCTTCTCCTTCTGGTACTTCTATGATTCAGATGTTGAAATGTTTAAAGATGTCCTGGATATTTTTAAGCCTCTCCTCACTTTTTAAAATTCTTGTTTCTTCATTCTGTTGTGGTTGAGTGTTTCTTTCTTCCTTCTGGTCCACACCATTGATTAGAGTCCCAGTTTCTTTCCCATCACCATTGGTTCCCTGTACATTTTCCTTTATTTCACTTAGCATAGCCTTGATTTGTTCATCTAATTTGTGACCAAATTCAACCAATTCTGTGAGCATCCTGATTACCAGTGTTTTGAACTGTGCATCTGATAGGTTGGCTATCTCTTCATCACTTAGTTCTATTTTTTTCTGGAGCTTTAATCTGTTCTTTTATTTGGGCCATTTTGTTTTCTCTTGGCATGCCTGTTATGTAATAAGGGGCAGAGCCATAGGTGTTTACCAGGGCAGGGCAACTCACATTGCTGCATTGTGATGCTGTATGTGGAGGAGGGGTTTGAGAGGGAACAATGGTACTTGCTCTGTTCTCTGATGGTTTTCAGTCACTTCCCCTGCTACCCACAAGCAAATTGGGCCCTTCTGGTGCTGATTCCCAGGTGGGTGCATTTGTACACATTCTAGGACCCTGTAGGTCTCTCCAAAAAACTGTCCTGTGCGGCTGGAAGTTCCTCCCACTGCCGCTTTAACCCCCACAGGTGTTTTTAATCAGAGGTTTGGGGTTTTATTTTCCCGCACTGAAGCCCTGGGATGCAAGGTCTGTCTTGCTCCCCAGCTGTTCTTTCTTGTTTATCTGCAGGTGAATGTGGGACTACCCAGTCCACAAACCACCACCTTGCCAGCCAGCTGCAGCTTTGCCTGCCCCAATCCATAATCCACCTCCTCACTGGATCGGCCAGCCGCTGCCTTGCCCACTCTGGTCCTCCAGCTGCTGCCTTGTAGAGAGTCCTCTTTGCCAAGCTGCCCGTCTCCATCCCTCCTACCAGTCTGGATAAATGCTTCTTCTTTAACTCCTTGGTTGTTGGACTTCCATACAGTTCGATTTTCAGTCAGTTCTGTTTTTTGTTGTTGTTGTTGTTTTTAAATTGCTGTTGTCCTTCTTTTGGTTGTGCAAGGAGACAGTGTGTCTACCTATGTCTCTATCTTGGCCAGAAGTCCAGAAATAAATAATTGTTTTAAATAAAAATAGATAAACATCTAAATTAAAAGAGGAAAAAGCCCAAGCAGGGAACCAAAAGCTAATCTCCTCTGCAGTGTGATAGAGTTTGTGTCCCCAAAGAGCCTTGGCCTGATAAGTAAGCTGACCATAGGTACTGTTATAATTTTAGGACATGTTTTAAGGTGTATCAGAAAAGAAACTGCAATGATCACCACCCCAAACATCTCCACTCTTTGATTCTACATAAATATTCCATAATTCAAGATTCATTGCCCCTCCTGTAAGAGTCATCATGAATATCATTATTTGTTCATTGTCCATCTCCCCTGCTAAACTGTAAATCCCATGAAAATGGTTACCATGCTGTTGTGCCAGGTGATATTCATCTTTGAACTGTATTTGTTTAAGGCACTATTAAAAACCAATTATTCCTCTCAGTATTTATTATTTACATTTCTTCAAGGCTGATACAACCTAGAGTTCTGTCAGTTATTCTCATTGCAGTGTGAACACATTTCTGCTAAGAGCTAGTTGTAATTGAAGGATGGGTTGTGTTGTGGGTGAGGTGGAACATAATGATACTAGGTAGGTGAGTCAGGAAGACAGTGCTACAAACGGGGGAAGGGTAGGAGGATCTGGAAGAAAATCACCATTTTGCTGAGGCAACTCTGGCCTGGTGCAGAAGTTATTCATGTGCCTCAATTTAGCAACTAGTAAAAAAAAATACTGCCTCCCTGATGGTCGGTGTTACTTCAGCTAATGACCTGGTTTTCACCAAAACAGAGCACTCTTCTCACTCCATTACCCAATACTGCACATACTATCTTATTTGCCACACTCTGGAAAGCTTTACAACATCAGTAAGCTCAAAAAGCACATCTGCATGAGAGTAACTAGTCACCTCACATTCCAAATCCCCTAGATTGGGGATTTGTTACACACTTTTCCCCATAATTCTCTCCCCATGGGTTAACTTTCTCCCAATGAGTTGATTCATATTTATCAGAAATGCATAAAAAATCACAGCATCACAGAGAGGAAAACTAGAATGTGATGCTGCTGTTTCCTATTAATCTGTACCTGGAGGCTGTTTTAGTAAAGGTTTATATATGCTCTGTGAAATTTGAATTCATTTGCTGTGTGTGTGCATGCACACACACAGAAGTATGTGTGTATTTTCCCACCAGTGATGAGAATGTGCCAGTGATTCTCAAATGTGTGTCTGTCTGTGTTTGGAGGAAGAGTGGAGGAGTTGTACCTAGCAGAATTCTCAGGGGGCTTTTTAAAACTACACGTGCTCCCTGGGAGATTATAACTTTCTCATACCAACACCCCTGCTCCAAGTTTAAAATCACTGCATGTGAATGTGTGATGTTGCTGATGGATGTCAATTTCACAGTGTGGAGGCAGAAAATAAGTTGAGAACCACTAAATTATGCTCAAGATTAACAACCAAATGCTTCCCACTCTTATCCCATCACTTTTACACATTCATTCCATTAGGAATCACAGTGGAAACTGCATTATCAAACCTATTAAGATTTGCCTCAGGAAAAAAACAGTTAGTTGAAATTCAGATCTTCTATAAATTACATACAGTTTAGATTTTCTTGAATCTTTCCTAAAATGACTATACTCTCTTCTAGTAGAACTTAGGCCCTCATCACTTTTTGCATTTGCCTTCTAACTGGTCTCATGACTTCAGTCTTACCCCTTCCAAGAAGGGTTGTCTTACAAGACTACAAGCCCTAATCAGTTACCCTCCATTTCAAACCCTTCAAAGGTTTCAAGGTCCAAAATCCTTGGCAGAGCGTACAAATACTTCCATAAGTTGCCATTTCTTTCCACTTCAGCTGCATCAGCTTTTATTTATCCTTACAGTTTAAGGATATCTACTCTGCTGTTGATACTTACAAATCTTCTAAAACACATCACTGTGCTTCAGACCTCCATGCCTTTATATACTCTTCACACTTCTTTTATTTAAATTTATTTAATTATTTTTCAAGTACAGTTTTCTGTCTATTACTCCCATCCAAACCTACCCCACCGTGCTCCCCCTTCCCTCCCATTTCCACCCTTCTTATTTGTTGTTCATGTATCTTTTGTATTTGTTCCTCTAAATCCCTCCCCTATTTCCCCTGAAATTCCCTCCCCTCTCCCCTCTGGTCGCTGTCCCCCTGTTCTCTATTTCAGTGTCTTTGGTTATATCTTGCTTGCTTGTTTGTTTTGTTGTTCAGCTCCCTGTTAGAGGTGAGATCATATGGTATTTGTCCTTCAACACCTGGCTTATTTCACTCAGCATAATGCTTTCCAGTTCCATCCATGCTGTTGCAAAAGGTAGGAGCTCCTTCTTTCTTTCCGCTGCATAGAATTCCATTGTCTTTACACTTCTTGAAACAGTCCTCCTCAACCCCTTTTCACTTGAAAAACTCCTGTTCATCCTTTAGAAATTTGCTTATATGTACCATCCTATAATATTCTGCATAATCTCTCCAGGCAGTTTTTCCTTCCTCCTCTGTATGACTTCTGCATCTTGTGCATACTTCTATTGCGGCATGTGGCATACTGTAATGTACTCTTTGTCTTATACATCTGTCTGTCTTCCCTACTAGACTGGATTCCTTGAGGTTAGAATCAATGTATATCTTCATATCTCCAGCTCCATGCACAGGGTCGGCATATAGCAGCTGATAGTATGTATATGTTTGGCAAACTGAACAAAGCAGGAAAGAAAATGAATGTATACTTCAAATCAAGAGGCAGCCCCCATTTTATTTAATGGAATCATAAACCTCCCAAGTACAGAATAATCAGTAACTCTGCAGTCACCCAGGCAAGTCATCAAATACTGTCAATGCTTCTTTTGGACTGCCTCTTAAAATCTTTCCAAACCCACTGCAACTCCCCTAGGCGAGACATTTGTCCCAGTATGCTTGACTAATACTGCTCTAGCCTCCTATCTTATCTTCGTTACTCTGTTCTTTCTTCCCTTCTATCAGCTACTCCCCCATATTTGCCAAAGCCTACAATTCCTCTTTCCACATATTAGATCCTCATAGTTAACAAGATGAAGTCAAACTTCTAAGCTATGTATTAAAGCTTCAGCCCACAGTTCCAAACTCATATCTTCTTAATAAGAATCCTCCACTGAAAGCCCTGCCCCAAAGGGAGGAATAGTTAATCGACAGTTCAAAGACCATATACAAGTTTAAAATATAAGGCAAAAAAATAAAAGTCAGATATAAAACAATCTGTAAAATGTCCTTTAACACATACTTGTATATTTCCTGACCACACACATGCAGAGCCTTCCAATTATTATCACTTACCAGCAGCATACATTTTTTTTTACAGAAGGATGAACCAACAGTGATGTATCATAATCATCCACAGTCTGCAGTTTACCCAAGGGTTTACTCTTGGTGTTGTTCTATGGGTTTGAACACATGTATAATGATGTATGTTAATCATAATAGTATCATACAAGGTATTTTCACTGCCCTAAAAGTCCTCTGTGTTCTGCTTAGTCATCTCTCCTACACTCGCAAACTCTGGCATCCACTGATTTTTTTAATTGTCTCCGTAATTTTGCCTTTACTAAAATCTCACATAGTTGGAATCATATAGTATGTAGCCTTTTCAGATTGCCTTATTTCACTAAAGAATGTGCACTTAAGTTTCTTTTCATGGCTTGACAGCTCTAATTTGTGTGTGTGTGCTGCATACCATTTCATTGTACTACAGTTTATCCATTCTCCTACTGAAGGACATGTTGATGCCTTCAAGTTCTGACAATTATGAATAAAGCTTCTATAAACCACTATGTGCAGGTTTTTTGTGGACATAAGTTTTCAACTCTTTTGAGTAAATAAAAAGGAGTGAAATTGTTGGATTCTATGCTAAGAATACATTTGGTTGTGTAAGAAACTGCCAAACTGTCTTCCAAGGTGACTGTACCATTTTGCATTCCCACCAGCAATGAAAGAGAGTTCCTGTTGCTGTATATCCTCTCCAGCATTTGGTGTTGTCAGTGTTCTAGAATTTGGTCATTCTAATAGGTGTGTGGACATATCTCATCATGGTTTAAATTTGTATTTCTCTGATGATATATGATATGGAGTACTTTTTATATGGTTATTTGCCACCTGTATATCTTCTTTGGTGAAGTGCCTTTTAATGTCTTTGAACCATCTTTAAATTGGATTGTTTTCTTATTCTTGAGTTTTAAGAATTCTTTGTGTATTTTGGGTAACAGTCCTTTATCAGATGTGTCCTTTCAAAATAATTTTCCCAGTCTGTAGCTTGTCCTCTAATTCCCTTGATATTGTATTTTACAAGACAGAAGTTTTTCATTTTAATGCAATCTATCTTTTCAATTATTTCTTTCATGGTTTATGTCTTTGATGTTGTATTGGTTACAAAAAATGATTTTTAAATGTTGTAGCAGCCTTGCATGCCTGGGATAAAACCTATTTGGTCATTGTATATAATTATTTTTATACTCTGTTCTTTTTAAGATCTTCTTTATTTTTAGAGAGGGGGAAGGGAGGAGAAAGAGAGGGAGAGTAATATCAATGTGTGGTTGCCTTTCATGTACCCCATACTGGGAATCTGATCCACAACCCAGGCATGTGCCCTGACTGGGAATTGAACCAGCAACTCTTTGGTTCACAGGCCAGCACTCAATCCACTGAGGCACACCAGCCAGATCCTTTTTATATTCTTTGAATTTTAATTGCCAATATATGGTTGGAGATCTTTGCATCTATGTTTGAGATATCAGTTTGCAGTGTTTTCTTGTAATGTATTTGTTTGGTTTGGGTGTTAAGACAATGCTAGCCTCCACAGAATATGTTAGGACATAATTCCTCTGCTTCAGTCCTCTGAAAGACATTGTAGAGAATTGATAAAATTTATTGCTTAAATGTTTAATAGAATTCACCTGTGAACCAGTCTGGGACCAGTGCTTTCTGTTTGGGGAAGGTTATTAATTACTGGTTCAATGTCTTCAATATATATGATCCTATTCACATACTGTGTTGCTTCTTGCGTGAGTTTTGGCAGGTTGAAACTTTCAAAAATTGTTTAATTTCATTTAGGTGATAAAATTTATGGGCATAGAGTTGTTTATAGTAATTTTTATTACCCTTTTAATTCCTATGTCACATGTATTGATATTCTCCCTTTTATTTCTTTTATTACTGTGTGTCCTCTCTTTCTGTTTTTATTAGCCTGGCTAGGGGCTTATCAATTTTATTTATCTTTTCAAAGAACCATGTTTTCATTTGTTGATTTTCTCTATCGATTTCCTGTTTTCAATTTCATTAATTTTTGCTCTATTCTTATTATTTCCTTTATTCCTCTCACCTTGGATTTCATTGATCTTTTTGTTTTAGCTTTCCAAGGCAGAAACTTATATTATTGATTTTAGGTCTTTATTCTTTTCTAATATATATTCATTCAGCACTATAAAGTACTGCTTTCACTGCCTTACACAAGTTTTAAGTTGTATTTTCAACTTACACCATATACCAGAATAAACTCAAAATGGATAAAAGACTTAAATATAAGTCATGACACCGTAAGAGTCATAAAGGAAAACATAGGCAAGAAAATTTCAGATATTCCCATGTAACAATATTTTTGATGATATATCTTCTAGGGCAAGGGAAATAAAGAAGAAAATAAACAAATGGGACTACATCAAATTAAAAAGCTTCTACACGGTTAAAAATCATCAAAATGAAAAGTGTACTGACTGTGTGGGAGAACATATATAAAGAACTCATACAACTTAACACTAGGAAGACAAAGAATTCAATTAAAAATGGGCAAAAGATCTCAACAGACACTTCTCCAAGGAGGACATCTAGAGATGCTCAGCATCACTAGTCATCAGAGAGATGCAAATTAAAAACACAATGAGATATCACTTCACACCTGCCAGAATGGCTATCATTAATAAATCAACAAACAAGTGCTGGCAAGGTTATGGAGAAAAGGAAACCCTAGTGTACTTTTGGTGGGGATGCAGACTGGTACAGCCACTGTGGAAAACAGTATGGAATTTCTTTAAAAAACTAAAAATGGAACTGTCTTTTGACCCAGTGATTGTGCTGCTGGGAATACACCTAAGAACTCTGAAACACCAATTCGAAACAACTTATGCACACCAATGTTCATAGCAGCACAATAGGCAAGTACTGGAAACAGGATAAGTGCCCATCAGTAAATGATTGGATCAAAAACTGTACTACATTTACACAATGGAATACTATGTAGCTGAAAGAAATAAGGAGCTCCTACCATTTTCAACAGTGTGAATGGAACCAGAGAACAGTAGGCTAAGTGAAATAAGCCAGGCAGTGAAAGACATATACCATATAATCTCATTTTTAAGAAGAATTTAATGAAAAATTAAACAAACAAAATAGAACTACACACAAGGAGACATGGAACACACTGACAGTGATCAGAAGGGAGGGGGAAGATTGATAATGGTAGAAAGTAGGGGAAGGGATTAGACAAAGAACATTTATGAATGACCCACAGACATGGACAACAGTGTGGAAACTGACCGTAGGAATACAGGGTGGAATTCACAGAGGATGGCAAAGGGGGTAAAATTGGGATAATTGTAATAGAATAAAATAAAAAAAGATTGATGAAAAAATAAACTTCTATAGAGATTTCATCTTTGACCCATGTGATATTTAGAAGTGTGCTCTTTTTATTTAGATTTTATTTATTTTTAGAAATGTGGGAAGGGAGGGAGAAGGTAGGGAGATAAACATCAATGTGCCTCTAGCACACTGCAATTGGATGCCTGGCCCACAACCCAGGCATGTGCCCTGACCAGGAATCAAACCAATGATCTTTTGGTTTGTGGGAACAATGCTCAACTCACTGAGCCATACACCAGTCAGGGCTAGAAGTGTGCTCTTTAATCTTCCTGTATTTGGGGATACTTTTAGGCATCTTTCCATTGTTGATTTCTAGTTTTATTCCATTGTGGTCTGATAGAACACATTGTGTGATTTCTACTTTTTTTTATCCTTGTCAAGGTGTCTTTTATGATCCAGAATGTGTTCTTATTTGGTGAATGTTCTGTGTGAGCTTGAGAAAAATGTATATTCTGCTGCTGTTGGATTAAGAAGTGTATATATGTCAATAATATCCACTTAGGGGGGAGTGTTAAGATGACGACAGAGTACCACAGAGGGATCCCAGCTCTGGTGCATCTGGTAGAAAATCCGGGCGGATCTACCGAAGAACAGCATAATCAACCAACAATTCCCCAACATTTATGAAAATAAGAAACCAGAGAGTGTGACAGAGGAACCAGACACCTGCAGGTCGGTGAAGACTCCAGAAGGCAAGTGAGGACAAAAGCAGCTGTGTGTGTGCCTGCGGCCTCCTAGGCTATGGGCTGCGCCTGCGGAGCGCCCAAGGCAGGCGACCTCTGGTGGAGCATGAGTACGGACGAGAAGGGGCTGGCAATGTGGGCCAGCACCATCAGTGGGAAACAGAATCCCCATCTGAATCCAGGGCCAGGGCACCTGTGGCGGAGGGAACTCCAGAGGCCCAGCACCCAGTGGGCCAGCAACAGACTCTGTGGGAGCCGTAGGCCTGCTACAGGGTCCGTGGGAGAGAACTGACTACCCCCTCCCCGTCTAGGGAGGCAGGTTAATACCGGGCAGAGACCTGTGGGCTTAAGTTAACCTAAAGGGTGGCAACTGCGGACTCTGTGGTCACCAGCCCGCCAGCCCACCAGTCCACCAGCCCAGGGGTTTTAAAAAGGACACTGTCGTTGCCGGTCTTTTGGGATTGGGCTGGGCTGAGAGGCAGGCTTTGTGGAGAAGTCTCTATGGAAAAGTGAACTGAGGTGCTCTGCAACAGCAGCTTGCCTCACGGCCCAACCACCCAGCAGCCATCCAGGGGAGGGGTGGGAACACCTGGGTCCTGCCACAGAACTGAGAAGGATGGTGCCAGATACCAAGGGACACAGGCAGCATCCCAGGGGTGTGGGCACCCACAGCCCAACCCAGCAGCCTGACTCTCGCGCACCTGCATACCTGCTCTCAGAGAGGCTGCAACCAGAAAAAACGGTTTGGACAATTTGAGAAAGACAAAGGAAGAGTGCTTTTTTTTTAGTGTATGTGTGTGTGTGTTTTTTTCCCCCTTCCCCTTTTTTCTCTCTCAACTTCTTTTGTAAGAAATCTTATATCTTTTAAACTGTATTGTTGCTCTATCTTTCAATACTCTGTCCCTCATTTCTTTTTCTTTTTGTCTGGTTTTAGTCCTTCCGTTCTTCCCAAATTTTCCGCATATTCCCATTTTCTCCTGACTTTTGTGTGTGTGTGTGTGTGTGTGTGTGTTGGATTGTTTGCTTGTGTTGCTTAGTTTTCTTTTAGGTGTATTATTATTATTTTGCATTATTCTTACTCCTTTTTTATTTTAAGAATATCTTTCTATCCCTCCTCTTTCTGTACAGGTTTGTTAGTCCTGCCTGGGTATATTGTACTACCTGATAGGTTCCCACTGCTCTTTCCTCCACAGTGTATTGCTAATTTTCTATACTTCACTTGCTTTCCTTTGCCATACTACTCAAGCTCCATAACCCCCATTTAGACAGATCACATAGAATCTATCACATGAGTATTGCTCTAATATTATTGTAAATAAGAGCTGTTCTATACAATAGTAATATTTCTTAACACATCTCTCGGACCTCAGACCACCTTACAGGTGCCTGAATTCTATTACTCTATTTACTCACATGCTACACCCAGTTACTAACCTGTACTCTCACCTTACCTCAAATCTGACCACCCACAACCACACTACTTTCTAGATACAACTCACAAGCCCTGCCTTCCCAACAAGAGACTTAACATATGTCCATCCTTTCCTAAAAGTGGCAAGCTGGGATGAAGAACATGGTTAACTATACATAGCCTAAAGATTGTCTATTTATTCTCTGCCAACTGTGTCTGTAAATAACATAAAATAATTTTCTGCTATCATAAACCATTTTGCCTCCCCCTCCAACTGATAATACATGCACAATAAAGAAAGGAGTAGGTGTAAGGGGTGAACACCAAGATACCTACAAGAGACTGCACCACTGAATTTCACAGGTATCCTACCACAGAAGTTCACACCATAAACCCAGGGAACCAGAACAGAACACTTTAAGAAACTGAGGGCAACAAGAAGAGCAACGCAAAAAATGGGAAGACAAAGAAACAATCCCCAAATGAAAGAGAAGGAGGAAGCCTCAGAAAGAATGTTAGATGAAATAGAGGCAAGTCAACTATCAGATGTGGAATTCAAAGCACTGGTTATCAGGAAATTCAAAGAGCTTACAATGAGCTACCAGAAACTACAGGGGAGCTACAATGAACTCTCTGCAAACTATACCAACATGAAAAAGGAAATAGAAACCATCAGTAAAGGCCATGAGAAAATGGAGAATACAATTTCTGAACTGAAGAACACAGTGGAAGGTATGAAGAATAGAATCAATATGGCAGAAGATCGCATAAGTGAGATAGAAGACAGGATAGAAAGAATCTCCCAGACGGACCAAGTAAGGGAAAAGAGAATCAGAAAAAAATGAGACGAATTTAAGAGAAATGCGAGACAACATGAAACGTAATAATATCCAAATAATATGAATACCAGAAGGAGACGAAGAGGAAAAAGGGATAGAAAACCTACTTGAAAGTGTAATAACGGAAAATTTTCCTCAGTTGAGGAGAGATAAAGTCACACGGATCCAGGAATCACAGAGAGTCCCAAGCAGGTGGAACACAAAGAGGCCTACTGTAAGACACGTCCTCATTAAAATGGCAAACCTCCAAGACAAAGAGAAAATCCTAAAGGCAGCAAGGGAGAAGAAGAAAGTAACATACAAGGAGGCCCCAATATGGTTGGCTTCTGACTTCTCAATGGAATCCTTCCAAGCAAGAAGAGAATGGCAGTAAATATTCCAAGTAATGAGAAACAGAGGCCTACAACGAAGGCTACCGTACCCAGCAAGGCTCTCAATCAAGATAGAAGGCCAAATAAAAAGCTTCCAAGACAAAAAAAGTCTAAAAGAATATGCTTCCACCAAACCAGCTCTACAAGAATTACTAAAATGGCTGCTTTAAGGAAAGGAAGGAAAAGAGAGAGATGGAGAGGAACACAGGTACATAAATGGCAATGAATAAGTACCTTTCAATAATACCCTTAAATGTAAATGGATTAAATGTTCCAATTAAAAGACATAGAATAGCTGAATGGATAAGAAAGCATGACCCACACATTTGCTGCCTAAAAGAGACCCACCTCAGGTCAAAAGACCAACACAGACTAAAAGTGAAAGGATGGAAACAAATTTTCCAAGCAAATGGATAAGAAAAAAAAGCCAGGATAGCAATTCTCATATCAGACAAAATTGACTTCAAAAGAAGGGCCATAAAAAGAGACCCAGAAGGTCACTTCATAATACTCAAGGGAAGAATCCACCAAGAAGACATTAACATCATAAATATATATGCACCCAACTCAGGAGCACCCAAATATATAAAGAAAATCCTAGAGGACCTCAAGAAAGATATTCACAGCAACACAATTATAGTAGGGGATTTTAACACCCCATTGTCAAAAATGAACAGATCTTCCAAACAAAATGTCAACAAAGATATAGCTGCACTAAACAACACCCTAGACGAAATGAACTTGACTGATATATATAGAGCCCTTCATCCCAAAGAAGCTAAATACACTTTCTTTTCAAATCGACATGGAATATTTTCAAAGATAGACCACATGATAAGACACAAAACGAGTCTCAACAAATTTAGAAAAATAGAAATCATACCAAGCATTTCTCTGATCACAAGGGACTGAAATTGGAAACTAACCCTACAGGAAAAAACTGAAAACACCCCAAATCATGGAGACTGAATGGTATGCTATTAAACAATGAATGGGTCAAGATAGAAACCAGGGAAGAAATAAAAAAGTTTCTGGAAACAAATGAAAATGAACTCACAACAAACCAAAACTTATGAGACACATTGAAGGCAGTCCTGAGATGGAACTTCATAGCAATACAGGCTTACCTAAAGAAAATAGAAACATTTCAAACAAACAACCTAACCTGACGCCTCCAAGAACTTGAGGAACAAGAACAAAGACAGCCCAGAGCAAGTAGAAGGAAGGAAATAACCAAGGTCAGAGCAGAATTAAATGACATAGAGATGAAAAGCACAATTCTAAGGATCAATGAATCCAGGAGTTAGTTTTTTGAAAAGATAAACAAAATAGACAAACCTTTAAGTAGGCTCATCGATAAAAAAAGAGAGAGGACCCAAATAAACACAATCAGAAATGAAAAATGAGAGATTACAACTGATACCACAGAAATAGAAGGGATTGTAAGGAATTACTATGCAGAGCTGTATGCCAAGAAATTTTAAAATCTAGATGAAATGGACAAATATCTAGAAAAATATAATCTTCCAAAACTCAATGAAAAATAAGCAGAAAATCTGAACAGGCCAATAAGAGCAGATGAAATTGAAGAATTAATCAAAAACCCTGGAGCAGATGGTTTCACAGGAGAATTCTACAAAGCGTTTAAGGAAGAACTAACCCTGATTCTTCACAGACTATTCCAAAAAATCCAAAAGGAGGGAAAACTACCCAACTCTTTTTATGAAGCCAGCATCACCCTAATTCCAAAACCGGATAGAGACACAACAAAGAAAGAAAACTGCAGGCCAATATCGGTGATGAACATAGATGTTAAATCCTCAACAAAATATTGGCAAATTGCATCCAACAACACATCAAAAAGATCATACACCATGACCAAGTGGGATTCATCCCAGGGATGCAAGGATGGTTCAATATTCATAAATCAGTAAATGTAATACACCACATAAACAAAAGCAAAGACAAAAATCACATGGTCATATCAATAGACATGGGAAAAGCTTTCGATAAGGTACAACACCCATTTATGATAAAGGTACTCAGCAAAGTGGGAATAGAGGGAGCATTCCTCAATATAATTAAGGCCATATATGAAAGACCTATAGCCAACATCATACTAAACGGGCAAAAACTAAAAGCTTTTCCACTAAGATCAGTAACAAGACAAGGTTGTCCACTTTCAACAGTTCTGTTCAATATAGAATTGGAAGTTTTAGCCACAGTGATCACACAAGAAAAGGAAATAAAAGGCATCCAAATTGGAAAGGAGGAAACAAAACTGGCATTGTTTGCAGATGACATGATAGTGTACATGGAAAATCCTGTAGCCTCTACCAAAAAACTGCTGGAACTAATAAATGAATTTGGCAAAACAGCGGGATATAAAGTCAATATCCAGAAATCAAAGGCATTTTTGTATACCAACAATGAAGCAGCAGATGCAGAAATCAAGAAGAAAATCCCATTCGAAATAGCAAAAACAAAAATAAAATATCCGCGAATAAACCTAACCAAGGAGGTAAAAGACCTGTATGCAGAAAACTATACAACAGTGAAGAAAGAAATCAAGGAAGACACAAATAAATGGAAACATATACTGTGTTCATGGATTGGAAGAATTCACATCATCAAAATGTCCATACTACCCAAAGCAATTTACAGATTCAATGCAATACCTATTAAAGTGCCAATGGCATATTTCACAGACATAGAACAAGCACTTCAAAAATTTATATGGAACCACAAAAGACCCAGAATAGCACCTGCAATTTTGAGAAAGAAGAACAAAGTAGGAGGGATCACAATACCTGATATCAAACTGTATTACAAGGCCACTGTAATCAAAACAGCCTGGTACTGGCACAAAAACAGGCACATAGACCAATGGAATAGAACAGAGATCCCAGAAATAAACCCAACTCTCTACAGTCAATTAATATTTGATAAAGGGGGCAGTAACATAAAATGGAGTAAAGAGAGCCTCTTCAACAAATGGTATTGGGAGAACTGGACAGCTACATGCAAAAAAATGAAACTCGAGCACCAACTTACACCATACATCAAAATTAATTCAAGGTGGATAAAAGACTTAAATATAAGCCATGAAACCATTAAATCCCTAGAGGAGAGCATTGGCAGGAAAATCTCAGATATTCCACACAGCAATATTTTTACTGATACGTCCCCTAGAGCAAGGGACATAAAGGAAACAATAAACAAATGGGATCTCATCAAAATTAAAAGCTTTTGCATGGCCAAGGAACACAGTATCAAGATAAAAAGAGAAGCAACAGTTTAGGAAATCACATTTCCCAATGACACATCAGACAAAGGTTTAATCTCCAAAATATACAAAGAACTCACATGACTCCACTCAAAGAAGACAAGCAACCCAATTAAAAAATGGAGAAAGGACTTGAACAGACATTCTCCAAGGAGGACATACAGAGGATCCAGAGACACATGAATAGATGCTCTATATCACCAGCTATCAGAGAGATTCAAATTAAAACCACAATGAGATACCACTTAACACCAGTCAGATTGGCTATCATAAACAAAGAAACAAACAACAAGTGCTGGAGAGGTTGTGGGGAAAAGGGGACCTTAGTTCATGTTGGTGGGATTGCAGACTGGTACAACTACTATGGAAAGCAGTATGGAATTTTCTAAAAACTAAAAATGGACATGCCTTTTGACCCAGCAATTCCACTGCTAGGAGTATATCCTAAGAACCCTGAAAGACCAATCCAAAAGAACCTATGCACCTCGATTTTCATAGCAGCATAATTTAGGATAGACAAGAGTTGGAAGCAACCTAGATGCCCATCGGTCAATTACTGGATCAAAAAACTATGGTACATTTACACAATGGAATTCTATGCTGCAGAAAGGAAGAAGGAGCTCCTACCCTTTGCAACATCATGGATGGAACTGGAGAACATTATGCTGAGCGAAATAAGCCAGGCGGTGAAAGACAAATAGCATATGATATCACGTTTAACAGGAATCTAAACAACAAAACAAACAAGCAAGCAAAATGTAACCAAAGACACTGAAATACAGAATGTGCGGACAGGGTCCAGAGGGGAGAGAATCACAGGGGAAAAGGGGAAGGACTCAAATGAACAAGTATAAAGGACTCATGGACAATAACTGAGGTGGGGGGTGGAGATGGGAGGGAGGTGGGGAGCACTGCGGGGGGCAAGGCTGGGAATACAAGAAAGAAAACTGTACTTGAAGAAGAGTTAAATAAAAAAAATAAAGTAAAATAATAATAATATCCACTTAGTGTTGTCACTGTATTCAACTATGTCCTCACTGATTCTCAGCCTGCTGGGTATGTCTATTTGTGAAAGGTAGGTGTTGAAACCTCCAATATAACATTGCATTCGTCTATTTCTTCTTGTAGTTCTGTCAGTTTTGCCTCATGTAGTTTGACACCCTGTTGTTACAGACATATTAATAATGAAAGGTTTTCTTACGCTCCGCCAAAGAAGAAATTCCAATCAGCCACAAAGTTAGGCAGTATAAAGCTTTATTGGGGTTTGCGTGCCCAGGTGAGGTTCACTAGTCCACAGAGTGGGGCCAGGGAAGTCGTCCCCAAGCACGGAATGTGGCGAGGTTTTATTTTGGTTGCCTCTCTTTGTGGGAGCTGGGGATTGGTCCCCTTTGAACAAAGTGGCAATGTATCATTGGTAGCTTTTCTCATGCTCAGGTTTCTATGCGGATATCTGTTTTGGCAAAGCCCATCACTCTGGATCCCTGATTTGATGTCAGCCATCTTTTCCGGGTTGTAGCTCAGCCAACATTTTGTCCTACCTCATCCATCCTGACATTCAGATCTCTTTGATAGGATAAGGGGCGCCTTGTTAAATCAGGCTACTTCCCGCTGTCAGGAGTACATAGAAGGGAGGGGCTAGAGGTTGGCCCTTTCTGGTTCATCAGGGAGGGGGTGAGTAGGTTTTCTAACAGTGGGAGGATAAGGGAGGAGGAAGTGGCCGGGATTTATGTGATCTGGAGAGTAGCGCCTAGTAGTTGGAGAACATCCCATCCTAAAAGCAGAATAGGGCAGGAGGGTATGACAAGGAATGAATGGGAAAAGGGAAAGCCGTCCAGACTGCAGTTAAGCAGGGGGGGTTCGCCACAGCGAGACAGGGTCCCTTCAACCCCCATGACTGAGATCTGGGAAGGAGTAAGAGGTCCTGAAAAAATGGTAAAAGAGAGTAGGTAGCCCCCATGTCCACTAGGAAAGAGATGGACTTACCCACTACCTGCAGTGTTACCCTGGGCTTGGCGAGGATGATGGGGGTCTTTGAGTCTGGGCCACTTCAATTGCCCAGGAGTCTGAGAAGTTCTGGTGTGGCCAGGAAAGAGTCCATTCCTTGATCGGCTGCTCCCCTGAGTGGAGGCCCTGGGGATGAGCCTCTAAGGGGACAGGCATCCCTCTAGTGGCCAAGCTGTCGGCAATCGCGGCAAGGCTTCATTGATCGCCGAGGTTGAGGACACTGGCAGGCCCAGTGCCCTTCTTTGCCACACTTGAAATAGGTCCCCAGTGTGGTGTCCTTTGGCCAGGACTTAGGCTACACCCCTATGCCAGTGTTTGCCATCAGTTGCAGGGCAGCTAGAATGGCTTGGGTTTGCAGGGCTACCTTTTGCTGTAGGCGAACCTGGTGGGCAGCCTCAGCCTCTACTTTCTGGTTATTGAAAACCTTAAATGCCATATTTACTAGATCTTGGATGGGGGTTTGGGGGCCATCCTCAGCCTTTTTCAGTTTTCTTCTAATGTCTGGGACTGACTGGGAGATAAAGTGAGTAGCTAAGACAGTGGCCCCAGCATTAGAAGCTGGGTCAAGGCGGGTATGGAGCACTATTGCCTTGGTTAGTCTGTTGAGAAACAGCGCCGGATTTTCTCCAGGGCCTTGGGTGACCTCTCTGAGCTTATTGTAATTGACTGCTTTCTGGGCAGATTGGTGTATACGTGCTATCAGGCACTCGACCATTTGGTCATGGCACCTCTGACCCACCTGTCCTACCTGGTAGTCCCAGTCTGGTTCCACCTCTGGCACGGCTTCAGCCCCTACTGGCATGAGGGGATTGGTGGTGTGGGTTTGGTCTGCATGAGCCCTAGCTGCAGTCCAGATGTGGTCACGCTCATCCGGGGTCATGGTGAAAGTTAAAATGATATGCAGTTCATGCCATGTGAGGTCATAAACCTGGACTAGGTATGGGGAATTCTTTGATAAAATCGGTAGGGTTAGTGAAAAAAGAGCCTAGGCATTTCTCAATTGAAGAGAGGTCAGTTAGTGGGAAAGGGACATGGACCCAAACCACACCTTCTGCTCCCGCCACTTCCCAGAGAGGGCAAATGTGGGAGTCTAGGGGCTCTAGATTTAGGTGGGAATGGGTGTGTGAGCTTTCCGGGGAAGAAAGGTCTTCAGAGGGAGGGGGACAATCCAGCTGAGAAGGGAGGGCTGGGGCTGGAGTAGCCATTGGTGGGAGCTGATGAGATGGAGGGGGGAGGAAAGGGGAAGCAAGATCTTCAGGGGAATCAGAGAAGAGGAGGGAGGTTCTGGGGTAGTAGGCTTAGGAGACCAGACGGGTTCAGGGTTCCCTCGGGCAAGGAGAACTTGGGCTGTGGAGCATTGGGTGCACAGATCTGGGCGGGAGCACAAGGCTCAAAAGCCCTGAATGTAGGGGACCTCAGATTGTTTGCCAGTCCATCTGCAAAAATTATCTAGGTCAGTAAGGGTAACGAAGTTGAAAGTGCCTTCAGGAGGTCAGGTTTCTTGATTATTGAGCTGATATAATGGCCAGACCATAGTGGATAGAAAAATCAGTCATTTTTGCTTGAGGACAGGGTCAATTGCTGGCAAATTTTTCAGAAGGCACCCTAGAAGTGACTTAGGATCTAGCTTGGACTCCTCCCCCCCCATTCCTGGTCCCACGAGGATCAGCAAATGGGAATCAGCATCCCTCAACCCAATCTGCTGATCCAGTCTGGTAAAAATGGGGGTCTGGGTCCAGGGATGCCTCCTTTGGTGCCCAGAGCCTCTCAGCAGGGGAGAGCAGCCTCTCCCAGAAGGGTCACCCCGACGCAGTGCTGTGATTTGGTGGAGAGAAGTCTCTCCCAGCAGACAGGGGCCTAGAATCAATGTTTGGGGACCAGAAACTTAAGGGCAATGGCACTTACCCTGGTTCTTAGTCCAGACTGGTGGGGCGGCTACGAGGCCTCCTTGGGGAGTAGGAAGAGGAGCGGTCTTCAGCAGACAACAACTCCTCCCAGTCAGCACCAAATGAAGATTTTCTTAGGCTCCACCGAGGAAGAAATGCCAATCAGCCACAAATTTAGGCGGTATAAAGCTTTGCAGGGAATGCAGCAGGGGTTTATTTTGGTTGGCTTTCTTTGTGGGAGCTGGGGATTGGTCCCCTTTGAACAAAGTGACAATATATCATTGGTGGCTTTCCTCAGGCTCAGGTTGCTATGCGATATCTGTTTTGGCAAAGCCCATTGCTCTGGCTCCCTGATTTGACGTCAGCCATCTTTTCCAGGTTGTAATCCAGCTGCCATTTTGTCCTACCCCACCCATCCTAACAAATAATATTGTGTCTCCTTGGAAAACTGATCACTTTATCATTTTTAATGTCCTCTATACCTGATAACTTTCCTTATTTTGAAGTCTGTTCTGTCTGAAATTAATATAGCTATTCCTGCTTTCTTGTATTAGTGTTAGCATGAACTATTTTTCTCTATTTACTTTCAATCTATATGTTTCTATATTTAAATTGGATTTCTTGTAGACAATAAATAGTTGGGGTGTGTTTTCTTATCCACTCTGAAAATCTGTATTTTAATTGGTGCATGTAGACCATTGGTATTCAAAGTCATTCTTGATATAATTAGCTTGATATCTACCATGTTTATTATTGTTTCTACTTGTTGCTCTTGTTCTTTGTTCCTAGTTTTCTCTTCCACTCATTTTCTGCTTTTTCTGGTTTTAAGTGAGAATTTTATGTGATTCATTTTCTTTCCTTTATTAGAATTTCATCATTGCTTTACTGTTTTTTTAGTTCTAGCTCTAGACTTTGTAGTATACATTCACAACTAATCCAAGCCCAGTTTCAAATAATGCTATACTACTTCATGGGTAGTGTCAGTACCTTCTAATAACAAAATGATACTAATTCCTTTCTCCCATCCCTTGTGTCATTTCTGTCATTCACTTCAGTTATATATAAGCATATACATATTCATATATACATAAGCATACATAATCAAATACATTGTATTTGAACAAATACAATGTATTACTTTGAACAAATTTATCTGTTAGATCAATTAGTAAGAAGAAAAATAAAAGTTTTTTTTTTCACTTTTACTTATTCCTTCTTTGATACTCTTCTTTTTTTATTTATATCTAAGTCTCTGGCTTTATCATTCTTTTCTTTCTAATGAATTTATTTTAACATTTCTTTTGAGGGAGGTCTACTAGCAACAAATTTCCTCAATTTTTGTTTTTCTGAGGAAGGATTTCTTCACTTTTAAAGGATAATTTCACAAGACACATAATGCTTTGTTGGCAAGTTTTTTCTCTCAGCCCTTTAAATATTTCACTCCATTTTCTTCTTGCTTGCTTGGTTTCTGAAGAGAAGTTGGATGCAATTCTTGCCTTTGTCTCTCTGTAGGTAAGGTATGTTTCTCTCTGGCTTCCTTCAAGATTTTTTCTTTATGTTTGATTTTCTATGATTTAAAAATGATGTACATTTACAGAATGGTATACTATGCAGGATAAAGAAAGAAGGAATTCCTACTGTTTGTGAAAGCTTGGATGGAACTGGAGAATATTATGCTAAGTGAAATAAGTCAGTTGGTGAAAGACAAATTCCATATGATCTCATCTATAAAAGGAACAAAACAAAAATAAGCTAATGAGCAAAACAGAACCAGAGGCATGGAAACATGGAACAGACTGACAGAAACCAGAGGGGAGGAGGATAGTGATAATGATGGAAGGAAGGGGGAGATACTAGTCAAAAAGCATGTATGAATGACCCATGGATGTGGAAAACAGGATGGGGATTGACTGTGGGTGTGGGGAGTGGGATGGGCGGAGGAGGGCAAAAGGGAGAAAATTGAGGCAACTGTAACAGAATAACAATAAAAAACAAAAATTAAAAATATATAAAGAACTAAATAGAAACTCAAAAAAATGAATGCTGAGGTATAGTGTTTTTATATTTATCATGCCTGGTGTTCTCTAAGCTTCATGAATCTGTGATTTGGTGTCTGATAATAATTTGAGGAAATTCTCAGTCATTGTTGTTTCAAATATTTCTTCTATTCCTTTCTTCTCTTTCTTGTATTCGTATTATACATATGTTCCATATTTTATAGATGTCTTACAGTCCTTGGATATTTTTGTTCTTTTTAAAAATATTTTTCTGTAAATTTTCAATTTTTGAGGATTTTATTGATATATCCTCTGGCTCAGAGATTCTTTCCATGGTTGTGCCCAGTCTACTAATAAACCCATCAAAGGCATTCTTTATTTCTGTGGCAGTGTTTTTGATCTCCAGCATTTCTTTTTGGTCCTTCCTTAGGAATTCCATCTCTGTGCTTATATTGCCCATCTGTTTTTGCATGTCCTTTACCTTACCTTTCAGAGCCCTTAGTACATTTATCATAGTTGTTTTAAATATCCAGTCTTATAATTCTGTTATCCCCACAATGTCTGCTTCAGATGTTTGCTTTATCTCTTCAAATCATGTTTTTGCCCTTTGGTATAGCTTGTAATTGTTTTCTTGATAGTTGGATATTACAAAAAGAAGAGGCTGCTATAATAGGCCTTTAGTGATGTGGTGGTGAGGTATGAGGGGTGGAAAAGTGTTCTATAGTGCTAGGATTAGGTCTCGGTTTTCTAGTAAGCCTGACCCTTTGGACTGTGAACTTCTCAAGTTCTTCTCAGTTTTTTCTCCCCTATATTGGTGGGATAGGATAGCTAGAGGGAGCTGGAGTGGGGAATTTTCCTTCTCCCATGTGGAAAGCTAGAACTGGCTAGAGTTGGGTATTTTCTTTCCCAGATCACTTAGGCTTTGATAATATCCCAGCAGGTTACCAGTCTTCCCTGAGGTCTGGCCTTGTTGAGAAGAACACAGTGTGTTTTTAAATGGTTCCTGAAGTCTCTGAGCTAAAAAAAAGTAGAGTCTGAATTTAAATTTGAATTTGAATTTCAATTAGAGTGCCAACTATACCGGCAGTCATGAGTGCAAGTGGTACTCTAACCTTACAAATATTCACTTCATGCTATGGCCTTTCCTATAAGCCAGCCTCCAACCATTGTCATGGACCAGAGGCACCGGGCCATCTATATGGCCACCAGCCATACAGGCAACATTGGTACCAAGGAACAATAGTGAGCCAACATAGGTGACTATTCTATTCACTCAGGTTTAATTGATGCAGGTTTAATCCAAATCTATAATAATCTAATAACATTAATAATTACTCAGAAACATCATATAAGAGAATTGGGGGATAATGAACCCAAGTCCCAAGAGTCCAGAAAAGGTCTGGGTCCAGGAGGCAGCCGGTCAACATCCTGCAAGGCAGAGTCTATGGTGGCTTCATAGTAAGCTAGAGTGGGGTCAATTGGAGCAGTGTCTCTCAGCTTCTCTCAGCTGCTCTTCAAAGCGTTGCTTTCATACTCTTGGATGATACAATGTTGCATCGGCCTCTGATTAACATATGTTATTTTATACCATCTTGATAGGCACATGTGGTTTATGTCACTCTACTGTGCATGCTTTGAGAGAGTGGTGTTACCCTTTGGATAGCACATGTTTACCATGTTCTACTGAACACTCAAAGGACTTCATAATCCCTCTCAGTCATTTTTCTACTGTGCATGCTCTAAACATGGCTTCCCTCAATGCCATCTTAGTTGAAAGGACTGATACCATCCTAGTTCAGTCCTGCTCTTCACAGTTCCCACTGCTGGAAGCATGAGGAGATTTTTATCCAATATTTACTATGGGAATCTTGTTGAGTTCCTGGAGGTAAACTTCACACTATAACTGGGTGCCCTAGAGTATTTAATTTCCAGAGTTGTCTGTATTGAGTTTCCAAAAGTTCATCAAGTGCCATTAAGGTTTTCCTACCTAGGCACTGGTTCCCATGGCACTACCTGCTCATGACTCTGCTCCAATAAGCCATGACTCCCTGCATTTGCCTGTCCATTTCTCCATTCTTGGTCACATCATTTGCCTTGTGTTCTTCTCTCCCCACTCTTATTGACCTAAGAAGAATTGTTGATGTTTTACTCTGTTTGTTTTTTTTCTGATTGTTAAGATGGAGTGGTGACTTCCAAACTCCTTACATGCAAAAGTGGATAAGCATACTTAGTTTTATGTTATATTTTGATACATTTTAATTCAGCAAAAGCTATCATCTCATTGATCCTCTCTCTTGCACTAATCCAAGTCCTATGAGGCAAACAATATTAGCAGCCTGAATCTTTCAATACCTTTCTTCTGGCTCTTAAAAACATATACAAGCATAGAGATACACATCTGGAAAATTTTACCACAATTTTACTGTTTACTTGTTTCTTCTGTCAAAATGTCAACATGGTTTCCTGTTACATGTTTAGATACATCATGAGGTCAAAAATATGCTATGGAATAGAAAATATGTTTACATGTATTAGTTTAGAAAATAAATTTTAGTCCCATTCTCTAACCCTAGCATCACAATGAAGGGATCTTTAGAGAAAGCAGGCAGCTAAACAATCGACCATCTGCTAAAATTTAAGCCTAATGAGTTACTCTGTGATTAAAATTACTCAAAGGCTTCAAGCTCCAAGATATGGGGTGCTAAAATATTATCTAATTTTCATAGCTACTTTATAAACACAAGAAGGACTCAAGTCAATGCAGTATATTGTAAAACACCTGGATTGGCAAACACAAGGCCAAAATTCTAGTGTCTCTCATCTACTAAATAGGCACATGCATTTAGGCAAACTTTTTTCTAATTCAATTCCCTCACATGTAAAATGATAGAATTGGACTTTACGAACTCTAAAGGTCTTTCTAGCTTTAATATTCTATTTCATGTTAATAACTCCCATATCCAGAGAGATAGCTTCATATTACTTAATAAACTTGGCTCAACATACACATAGCATGGATCTGTGTTTTCTAAACACTCTCTGTGTCACTATTCAGGAAGGCCAGAAAAATACTAGCTCATTTTTTGGTTATTCATTGTCTTGCCTTTCTAATTCACCACTACTTTTTTACCCCTACTTTAATATTGAATAGTTTCTTTCGGCTGTTTGTTACTAAAGAGATGCCTGTGCTCCAGATCATGTCCTCAGTTTCAAGTTCTACAAAACTCCTGTCTCCTGATGCAAAGATATCCCTTTTCACCACAGTTTGTAGATTCCTAGGAGACCTAGGTTTGGGCTTTAGAGAGGTCTTCAAATCCTCTAACATTATAAGCAAAATTTTGCGTGCAGATATACATGTGTGTATTTCTAGGAAGAGTGTTTTTAACTTTCAAAAAATCACATAGAAGTCTGGACTTCAAAAATGATTGAGAATCAATGTCAAGTACTAAAGTCTACCCTGAAATTCCCCCTATGCCCTACTTTGTTCTGAGCACCTGGTTCAGTTCTTGGTCTTTCTTGTGCGAGCCCCTACAATCATCCTCAACCCTTCTTGATTTAGCTTTTTCCTAGTAGACTAATTATCATTGCCAATTAATCCCAATCAGCTCATTCTGGACTCTTAAGTTATCCTTTCTCTTGTTTCTACAAGACATTTAATGGTCCTGTTCCTTACACTCAACTCTTGGTCTCCCAATTTCTCTACTACTTAGTGTTCTGCATTACTGAACCACAATATCTAATTAGATACAGTGCCCATACAACAACAGTATTTGTAACATTTTACAATTCAATAATTATGTCAACAATCATTATATATGCCAGGTTCTCTATGTTTTATCTGCATTGTCAAATTTATTTCTCACAACAATTCTATCAGCTAATTACTATTATCTCTATTTTCTAACTGATAAAATTGAAGCACAAAGACAGTAAGTAATTTGTCCAAGGCCACATAGCTGTTAAATGGCAGAGCCAAGGCTGGAGATCCAAGTCTCATGACCTCAAAACCCCCGTTCTTAAACACTATTATGAGTTTCTTTTCCATTCAGTTTCTGAGGTCATCATCTTACAGGTAGATTTCATGGCGAAAATTCCAGAGACTGACTTTCTTTGTGGACTTGAATATAACATTTTAATAACTTAAAATATTTTAAGACTAAAATTGTACTCCTAATCATATGTGCAAGAAAAATGAGTGTATATGTCTATGAGAACATTTTTACCTCAGTGCTCATAGCAGATATGTTCACAATAGTGAAAAACCATAGATTACTCAAATATTCATCAACACATGACTTGATAAATAAATTCCATTATACAATGGAATGCTACTCAGCAATAAAAATAAAGTACCTACATATGCAACAACATGGATGAATATCAAAACCATAATGCTGAGTGAAAGAAACAGTGTACAATCAGCTACATACTTTCTATTTATAAGAAATTCTAGAAAAGAGGAAACTGAGATAAGTGGTTAACTCTTGGGTCCAGGACATTGACTGGAATGATAATGGCAATATTAAGCTATCTTGATCTGGATGACATCTACACGAGAATATAAATTCATTAAAATTCACTGAGATATATTGTTCAAGTACAGTTTTCTGTCTTTGAACAATATGTCTCAGTGAATTTTAATGAATTTATATTCTCGTGTAGATGTCATCCAGATCAAGATAGCTTAATATTGCCATTATCGTTCCAATTAAATTTAAAAAACTATTTGGAAAAAAATAAAATAAAATATTGTAAAAGAAATTTTAAAAAATTCACTGAGATATACCCTTAAAATCCTATATAACTAAAATGTTGAACAAAATCCAGTGGGCAATTGCAGTGTGAGTAAGAGATCCAACTAAGTACCATTACAAGGCCCAAAATATATACCTTTAAAAATATGTAAATATATTCAAGTCTCCACTTATTTTTTCTCACTGCCCAATCTACAACCACTGTAAAGTTGACAAAATACAGTAGTTCCCTCAGGTTAAAGCAATGGCTCTTAACTGGGGGCTATTTGGGTCCCCAGGTGACCTTTAGCAGTTTGTGGACACATTTTCCATTGTCACAACTGAGGAAATTGCTGGCAGCATCTAGAAGCAGGGATGCTATTAAATATTCTACAATGCACAGGACAAACCCCCCCTGCAAAGAATTATCTGGATTAAAATGCCAATAGTACTAAGTTGAAAAACTCAAAGTATTGTTACAGCAAAATAAATTGCTATGTAATGAAACCAAGGAGCAAGTGTGTGAACAAATCAACATCTGTTAAAACCAATCATTTCAGCTAGCTGTCATTCTTGAAAACAATGATCATACTGGGATTGGGGTAGAGAGTGTGGGTGGTAGTGATGTGTATCCTTACATTGGAGCTTGGTGGGGTACTAAAAAGGGCCTCCAGAAGGGAGCTCAAGAGTACTGAGTGGTGGGAGTGAGATACCAAAAAGGACAAATCCTTCAAAATCCAAGGTTTGACCACTTAACAATTTTGCCTATGGTGACCCATGCCAGTGAAGATAATGTTTCTTCTTCATCTGAATTTTGTTCAAGAAAAATAAGTTTGAATGAGGAGGCTTATTCTTTTTCCATTAGCTTGGGATTTTTTTCCTTTTTAAAAATATCTCCTTGCAAGAAATTAAGCTGCTAAGAAGGAAGTCACATTAGACAGAGACAAGAGGAGGTGTTGCCCTAGCAACCAAAAGTACTTACAATATTTTGTGAAACTCATTGTGCGGTATTTCATTTTTTACTGACTTTTTTTTAAACATGGAAAGGCTTGAAATAGCTTGATAAATAATTGCTCCAAAAGGCCTAACACTTCCTAATACCCCATCATGAAATTTCTTTCAGCACCACCAAGGACATAATTCTGAATTGTAAATGCAAAACAGCATAATACACTCCTTCCCCCATTCCTTCCATGAAAAAGTCTACAGTGTAAAGCAACAAAGGGGCTCTCATACAGTACAAAAGAGGTTTCTTTCATGTACCAGAGTTGCACACTCTATAAGCATGTAAAAAGCATTTCTCAAATCATTCCTTTCCAAGAGTAGCAAGACTATCTTAAGAACCAACCATGTTACTAGCTAATCCCTTCAGGTCTAACAGATGGGGTACACCCAAGTCAGGTGAAAAAAATATCCATGATTTTTAAAATAAGAAAGTAATGTTTCATTTGATTCAAATGGTTCTACTATTGTTAAAATGTTTGTGGTTGAAATACATATATAGAAAACCTGTATAGTATAGCAAAAAGTACACAGGCCTTGAGGATAAAATAGTCCTGGTTCTGTCACTAACTAGCTCTAGATATTAGGCAAGTCACTGCTGGGTCATTTCTGGGTCTCAGTTACTTTATGTGTAAAGTAAGAAGGTATACTAAATAATTTCTATATTTTCTTTTTTTAATTTTTACTTTTTAATTCTTATTCAAGTACAGTTTTCTGTCTTATATTCCCAGCCCTGCCCCCCCAGTGCTCCCCACCTCCCTCCCATTTCCACCCCCACCTTAGTTATTGTCTATGTGTCCTTTATACTTGTATATTTTCTTTCAAATGTATCACTCACATTTTAATATATCACAATACAAAAAGGACTCTTCTTTCTAATTTTATGGAATTTTTAATCTTTTAATATATTTTAAAAATTTTTCATGTGCAGTGCTTGAGCTCTCGCTGTGCCTTTTCTAAATTCTTTTTTAAAATTTATTTATTTTAATTTTTCAAGCACAGTTTTCTGTCTTTGACTCCCATCCCAGCTCACTGCCCCAGTGTCCCCCACCTCCCTCCCATTTCCATTTTTTCACCAGTATTCTAATACTTAGCACTGGTGAGCAGCCCTTTTGAAGAGTTTTTCATAGCATTGATTATATAATAATCCCCCCATGATATTGTCAGCAGTGCATTTACCAGCTATGGGTGAATCATTCCAGAAATGTTAGCATATGAGGAATTCACTAAAGAAAGACTGTGAGCTGTTAGAAGCTGCTACAACACCTGTACTCACCAGAGACCACTGAGACTTTAACAATGGATACTTCTTGTGCATATATATAAAGAAGAAATTGATCTACAGGAAGAAAAGCATTCTAAATTAATAACATTTGGGGGAATTAAAGGAGCAAGAGAAAGACCATTGTTCTTTTCTAAAATGTGAATAATTGAATTAGCTATATAAACTCATACTTCAGATTTAATTTATGTAACAAAACTACATACATTCTCCAACAAAAAAGATGTTTAAAGGATTCTTCATCTTTACATTATAAGAGAAGTCACATCTATATGCTGCTATTAGAGGGCCATATTCAGACTATGTAAGTGAAAAAAAAAACAAGTTAAATGCCTTACTTTTGGAGATTTGGCACTTTTAACAAAAGTACATTAAGAAAAATACAGGATCCCAAGTAACCAAAGTTAATACACTGAATAGATGGTGGTAAATATTGCCTGGACTTCCCATATTCAGTCTTTACTTTGCCTCGTAGTTTCTATCAATGCTACACCCTGCACTTCAAGACAAAGATTTATTGTAACTTTTAAAATGAAGAGAGATCATTCATATTCAGCTCCTCTATACATTTTATTCAATTATTTTTCAGATATGAAACAAAGGAAAAATACAATCCTGGTACAATAAATACAATTGGAAAAACTTAATTAGTGCATCAAATATATTAGAAGGCAGAAATGGCATAGGCAAAGAAGCCAAGGAGAATTTAGAAAAATTTCTATTGATTCTTTCCGCAGAAGTTATTCCACCTCAGTGTTCCTCAGTACAACTTGAATTACCAGATGGTAGAATGGCTATCTAGTAAAAAATTTTAGCTATAACCAGAGACCAGAGTTTGACAGAAGTATACCATAGGCTTTTTCAGTCTGTTTTCCTCTGTTATAAACATGTGATCTATTCTGGGTACAGGGAAAAAAAGATGAATACAATCTTGAGGGAAAGCTTAAATTTTATAGGGCTAAAAATCACAGTAGCTTTAGCTCTTAGTTGTAATCAGAGCTTTAACTGAATTCAAGCTCGAAGATTTAGTTCAGCTTATTAATATCCCCCAACAAGTCTGCATATATCATCTCATTTAGCATAAATCCAATTATTCCACACATATTGAGTGCCTATTATATGCTGACCTCTTTTTGAAAGTTAAGAGAAAGGAAAGCAAAAATAGAATGGATAAGACTTAGTCCCCTCCCTCAAGTGCTTTAGTCATAAATGCAATGTGATTTGATGACAGATAAGGGTTTCCAGTTGAAGGAGTAAACACATTTACCCAAAGCAAAAAAAAAAAAAGGATGTCTGTCCCCATCAAACTTCACGGGATACAAAATGCCTAAAAAGGGTGTGTTTTCATGTGAAATGAGCCTGTCTGTCTGTCTGGGTATTTCATAGGCTTCTCCAGCCATAATTGCTTGGATGAGGATAACCAACGCAAGATACAGTAAATCATATATTTCAATGAAAATCAAACTAATAAAGTAAATAAGATACTCAGTTCAGAAGAATTTGAAAGAAAAAAAAAGAAGTCTTCACATGGAGATATTTGAGCTACGCCTTGAAGGATGAGTAGAAGACAAGGTCAATGGATGCGACTGATGTATTAGGTAAACTCAAGAGCTATGCTTAAGACATGAAAACACAGGAAAGGATGGCATACACACAAAAAAAACTATAGAATTACTAATGTGGTATAGTTTGAGGTGGGTTTCATGTGTGGGCTAGAAGGAATTATGCTAGAGAGATGGGTAGAGGTTATCTCTATAAGGCACTTCTCTGTCATCATAAGGTGTCAAGACTTTGCCATAAAAGCTATGGTAAGCCATTACCTGATTCTCAACATAGATTGGCATAATCTGAATTGCATTTTAGAAGAAATAGCTCTTGCAGCAGTAGAGAAATGGGCTGGAGGACATTAAGTTTGGAGTTGGAGAACTACTGCAATAATCCAGACAGAAAGTGACATCACTGAAAGTGATAGCTGTATATTATCATAAGTTCCCACTTTTCTCAGCAGCCCAGGAATGAGAAGCTTTGTTGTATTAACCCACAGTTAAGTTACCAGGATGGACCAGTAGAATAATGGGGTGAAAAAATAAAGGATGATAGCAAAATGCAGTTGAAGTGATGAAATGCAGGGTCCAGACTGATTATGAAATGAAGTTAAGTAACTGAGGGATAAAAGATGTAGTAGGCAAGATTTTGGTCCCCATTATTTCCACCCCTGGTGTTACTCCCTTTAGAACCTTATATGGCAAATGGAAGGTTACCTGGGTATGACTAATCATTTGAGCCCAAAATGGAGAATTTTGTCAAGCTTGTGGAAGAAAGGGAGGTCAGCAAGATTAAAGTGGGGGGGGGGGCAGGGGTTGTTGCTTGTTTTGAAGATGGAGGTGATCACAAGCTGAGGAATACAGGCAGTGTACTGGAGTTGAGAGCAACTCCAGCTGATACAAAACAAGAGCATGAGGTCTTAGTCTGACAGCTACAAGGAACTGAATTCTACCAACAATCTGTGGTGAACATGAAAAGATTCTTTCCCAGAGTCTCCATATAAGGCCTCAGCCTAGCCAACACTTTGTTTTAACCTGATGAGACTCAAAACACAGAACACAGTTTGAGTCTTCTGACCTACAGAACTGAGCTGATAAATGGAAGTTGTTTTAAACTGCTAAATTTGTGGTAATTTGTTACATAGCAATAGAAAACGAATGCAAGAGATTAGGAGAGAAGAATGGACATCAAAGTATCATGGGTAGGACACATATACTAGGACACATGTACTGGAATATATATAAAGAATAATAAAAATAGGAAGTTGCAGTCTAACAGTAAGATATAGAATGTAATACTTTAGAGGTAAAGTAGTAGTTCTAGGTTATGAAAATGAATTGGAGTAAATATTGCTGAAGCAGTGGACAACCATATATAGTTGTATTTGCTGGGCACTGTACAAATCCAAATAGCACCACTTGCATAATAGATATCATATATTTGCATATTTATTACAATAATTAAAAAAAACATAGGAGTAAAGGATTTTTAAAAATATATTGTATTGATTATGCCATCACAGTTGTCCTATTCCTTCCCTTCATTCCCCTCCACCCTGCACACCCCTCCCCCACCATTCCCCCCTTTCATTTATGTCTATGTGTCACAAGTTCTTTAAATTCTACATTTCCCATACTATTCTTGTCCTCCCCTCTGTCTATTTTCTACCTACCATCTATGCTACTTATTCTCTGTACCTTCTCCCCTCTTCTCCTCCTCCCACTCCCTAGCCCTCCATGTGATCTCCATTTCTATGGTTCCACTCCTGATCTAGGTGTCCTCTCGGAGTGCTTTTGTTTTAGATGTGGTTGTGAATAACTGTGAGTTTGCTATCCTTTCACTGTTCATATTTTTTATCTTCTTTTTCTTAGATAAGTCCCTTTAACATTTCATATAATAAGGGCTTGGCGATGATGAACTCCTTGAATTTGACCTTATCTGAAAAGTACTTTATCTGTCCTTCCATTCTAAATGAAAGCTTTGCTGGATAGAGCAATCTTGGCTGTAGGTCTTTGGATTTCATGACTTGGAATACTTCTTTCCAGCTCCTTCTTGCCTGGAAGGTCTCTTTTGAGAAATCAGCTGACAGTCTGATGGGAACTCCTTTGTAGGTGACTGTCCCCTTATCTCTTGATGCTTCTAGGATTCTCTCCTTCATTTTCATCTTGGCTAATGTCATTATGATGTGCCTTTGTGTGTTCCTTCTTGGGTCCAATTTCTTTGGGACTCTCTGAGCTTCCTGGATTTCCTGGAAGTCTATTTCCTTTGCCAGACTGGGGAAGTTCTCCTTTATTATTTGTTCAAATAACTTTTCCACTTGTTGCTCTTCCTCTTCTCCTTCTGGTACCCCTATAACCTGAATGTGGGAACATTTAAAAATATCCTGGAGGTTCCTAAGCCTCTACTCATTTTTTTTGAATTCTTATTTCTTCATTGTTTTCTGTTTGGTCATTTTTTCTTCTTTCTGGTCCACTCCCTTGATTTGAGTCGCAGTTTCCTTTCCATTACTATTTGTTTCCTGTGCATTTGCCTTCATTTCAATTAGTTTAGCCTTCATATGTTCCCCTAATTTGTGACTAAAATCAACCAGTTCTGTGAGCATCCTGATCACCAGTATTTTGAACTGTGCATCTGAAAGGTTGGGTATCTCTTGGTCACTTAGAAATATTGGCTCTGGGGCTTTGAGCTGTTCTTGAGCCATGTTTTGGTCTATCCACGCCTGTTATGTATGAGGGGTGGAGCCTTAGGTGTTCACGAGGGGGGATGACTCAGTCACTGGGTTGTGATGCTATATTTTGGGGCAGGGTCAGAGAGGGGCAATGGCATTTGTTCTGCTCTCTCTGTCAAATTTCAGTCCCCTCTGCTGCTTTCTGCAAGCAAATGTGGCCCCTCCTGGCGCTGGCTCCTGGGTGTGTGGGCCTGTGCACCCTCCAGGACCCTGTAGGTCTCTCCAACAAACCCCCTGTGAGTCTGGGAGCCTCTCCCATCACCTCAACCCTGTAAGTCTTTCCAATTGGTGCTTTCAGGCTCTAATTCCCATTGCTGGGGCCCTAGCCTGAGTGGTCTGTCTCGCTGCTTGCTCCTTCACTTAGTTTATCTGCATTCAAATGTGGGACCATGGTCAGCAAGCCACCTTGTGCCCCCACTGGGTCTGCCCATTGCCACCCCATGCCTGGGATCCACCAACTGCTGCCAGCACTCCTGTGTGCCCCGGTCAGTCTGGCTGATCTTTCCTGCCCGACCCTGCTCTGCCGCTGACTCCACCCCTCTTACCTGTCTGGCTGAATGGTTCATTGTTGTCTGACTTCCATACAGTTCAATTTTCTGTGTTTTGGCTGTGTTTTTGTTACTAAAACTTTGTTGTCTTTAAACTTGGTTGTGCAAGGAGGTACAGTGTTTCCACCTATGCCTCCATCTTGGCCGGAAGTCTCAGAGTAAAGGATTTTGAAGAAGGAGTGCATTATCTGATTCACAAAAACAGCATAATATGAGTTAGCTAATATTAGTTATAAGGTAGAAAAGACAGGTGGAAAGTGGTGTATACAGATGGCATGAGTCTCAATTGCACAGTAATGAATGAATGAGGAAAGCAAGAATATTCTGAAATCAGCTCTACAAAACCAGAAGAATTAACAAGAAATAAACTGTATAAGAATAATAGAATAGTATGGGAAGGAGCAGTAAGTCAGTTATTATTTTGTTTCCACAAGATCATAGCTCCCTTAAATTAAGTCACTGCCATATACAAAGATCATAAAGCTAAAGCCAGCCTGACACAAATGAGTCAATACTAATATATCATTTGTGGAATAACTCCAAAAAACATGCTAATTACCAACTACATTTATTTTACATATGAGAAAATGGAAATTCAAGGTAAGTTACTTGTGCAAGATCGCACAAATTACTAAATGGTAAAGCTATAATTTATTGAAAGAAATGGGTCTTTCTTTCTATCCTAGTAGGTTTCCTTCCAAGCAAGGGAAATGCTTCCTAACCCACTCTATGTTCTAATTGTCCAGCTGCCTACAGTCACCCTGTGTGGTGCCCCAGTGTTTCCAGTTAGTCCTCTAGGCTCCTATTCTCCTCCCTCATCTGTACTTGAACCAAACAGCCCAGGTCTGGAGCAGGGATGGGGGTGGTGAGGCAATTTCTCTATACTATTTGCTTGGGAGAAAAGGTAACATAGGTGACTCAGTTCAAGTGCATGCCTCCTCAGAGATTACATTAAACTGGGAAGGAGTGTAGCAGTCAATTAGTGATATCCTCTCATATGTACTATACAGATGGTTGTGTCTCTCATAATACTGGCTTTGCATATCCTGGCTCTGATACAGAACTGGACATGCTGGTGCAAAAACTATCTGTGATATTGGAGACAGAGCCCTCCGAAAATATAAATTCTCCCCTGCACAGCATGCATGTGCACTCATGCCCATACGCACATTAAGAAGTAGTATTGGCCTTCCACAGTGCCAAATTCTAAGCATCCAGCTCATCACAGAAAACAGTCTGAATTTGGGAACTGAACAAATTGCCTGAGTTTTAGCTCTGAGACCAAGGTGATCAGATCACAGAGATGTCTACAACCCCAGGGACCACAGGACATCTCCCATCACCCACAGAGATCTGAAAAGCCAGAGCAGCACAAGAGAAGCAAATTGCCTATGTTCTAGACCACATACATGTATAGCATGTATTTACAGTACTAATTGCAGCATTGAAAGAAAATATTGATGATATGCTTAGTATTCTCATATTATCTTGTTTTTCTCCTCTACTTTATAAGACCTGGAATTTTCCCATTTCAAGTTTCCTCCATTATGTCCAGGCAGAAATAATTTAACTGGACTCAGTAAAATACAGTGAGCTAATAACCCCTTACTACTAACATCTAGGTTGAGAAAAAATGTATACCAAACATGACAATGTTTTATATTTCCATGTGTTTTACTAAACTCTTGTGAAGATTAGAGTCACAAATGGTGGCTACAAGTAAAACTGTATTTTGGACCTTTGTTTTCTTACTCCAGGTAATTCAGTTCCTGAAGTCATTTTAGAAAGCCACAACATCATAATTTTAACAAAGTTTTTTGATGTTATGTGTAATTGTACATTGGTAATAATTAAAATTTCATGTGGAATGTTTGAAAAAAGAAACATATTTTGGGTGATATTTTTCTGAATTACTACTCAGATAATTCCAAACCACAAAACTACTACTTACAAATTAATGGATATGCTGAATAAAACAATATATGTGGTAGCAAATTTTTAGCTAATTGCCACAACACACCACTTCATTTTCAGTTGACAGAAAGGGTGTTTCCATTGTTTTTCACTCAAATAGCAAATCAAAAGTGACTTTCTTGACCAAGTGATTACATGTATAGATAGCGAGGTAGCTTGGCTTTATCAACAAGTCACTGCTAATACGATAGATATTATAGAATGTTCAGTTTTCTTTTTCCAAGTAAAAAAGTAATCTCTCAGTCATATGGGCAGGCCTTATATATATATACCTGATAAACTGTTAGTGACAAAAAAGGCTGCATTTTCCTGGATGCTGCTTATTAGCCTATGGTGGATCCAAATGATCTAATAGTAAGATCCATGTGAAAGAACTCCTGGGTACTTTAATGATTTTTAAAAAGAAAATGTCTATAAAACAAGAATTATATTTGTAGTCATCTACATGTATGTTCAGTGTCCAGAATAAATTATACCAAATCTCCATTTATCAGTGCCTGTTCCTGTCATGATGCATAACTGCTTCACCTGCAGGCAAGAAAGGTACAGCCAACCAGAAGAGGGCAAAAGGGTTGTTGCCAATCACCCACACAGACTGAATGTATTCATTCCATGTCTTCTCCAGTACCAACTAGTAAAATCCTTTTCTTCGACCAAATGTGTAACAGCAGCAAAGTCTGATGAGGACAGACCATCAACCATTTTGGCATACATTAGTGGTGAGTCTGACTGCATTTTAAGCCACAATAATTTCTTTGTTCAGAGCTGAAGAAAAATAGTATTTACACATAAGCTCTTCTCGGTCCTAAAAAAACCTTATTTCCATACTAATGAATGACTCAGTTTATAGTTACAAAATGACTTATCCTTGGCAAAAGGAATATATGTCACCTAACAAAGAGACTGATTCAAGAGTGTCCCACTCCCCATTACAACCTGGTTTAGAAGGCAAATGAGGAACATATTCCTGGATTGGAAAAGAAAATGATGCTTGTCATTCTTTCTTTCTCTCTTCCCCTCCTCCATTTCTCACCACACACACACAGACACACACAAACACCACAAACTTCTATCATTCACATTTACACAAATATCCACTCAGACTTGCTCACACCCAACACACTAATATACACACAAATACCACAGATTCTCAGAAGTGCACACAGTCACATTTACTTAAACTCAACTACAAAAATGTTAGGATACCATATACTTCATACTCACACACATTTACACACTCATAGAGCATATTTAATATTTCCTGCCAAATTTCAGCATGATTTTTCTGCTTTCTCCTCTCTAATTTGATTCTTTTGTTTTACCTCTAGAATCTTCTATAGTTGCTGACCCTCTCCACCCCTGTCTGTGGGGCTAGATTTATAAGCTATAGGCTTACTGTTGGGGCTTCAAGTGGGTGGAAAGAAGAAAAGAGGAGAGCTGTTTTCCTCCTCCATCCCCTTCTTAAATAAAAATTCACCACACTGGAGACAGTGAGTTCTATTAACTTATTATCACTTTGAATTAAGTCCCTTTTTTTAGTTTTAAGACTTTGTAGCTACTGTGCATGTGTTGATACCAGGTAGCACGGATGAAAAAGTGAACTGGCAACCTTAACAGAATCTCTTGTGCATGATGACTTTGTAAAGTGTTTTCATAGTTCTGCATTCAATCTTAACCATCTGAGAATAATAATAGCTAATTTGGTTACAGGTACTATGAATGGCGATACATGCATTATATCATTTTATGTTCAAACCAGTTATTTTATACCATTGCTATAAGTCTTCTTATATTAGAGATAAGGAAACTGAGGTTCTAATAGATTAAGTCATATAACGGGAAGAAGGTTTTGCTTTTCTCCATAGCCTTTCTTGTTCCACAACCCCTCAAAAGAATTGCTATTTTGATCAGTCAATATTCATGACACTATGTGAGGAGAATTTCTTAGAAAAGGGGTAATGTATAAAAAGATCACACTTGTGTTATGACACTTCTTAGCATTAGTAAGCTAGTCAAGGTAGCCTCGACACCCAACCATATTGATGTCTTCTGCCTTCCTCACAAACAACATAATCTCAAATTCCATTATGATGACTGGTCAGAGACCGTGAGATTCCTAGAACTGGATTTGAGTTTACTGAGTGGGAGAGACCCACTAGACTACACCAGAAGCTTCAACCCAGCTTTCCTTGGTACTACTTGGGGATTTTCAGGTATTAGCCTAACCTAAAATTATTGTGTACCTTGTTTCTCAGAGAAGGACATGACTAGATAAAAAAAATTTAGGCATTCTTGTTTCCCCAGTGTTAATACCAACACAGCATTGCCCAAATTCTTCCTTACTCAGCTCCAGTCACATTGTAGTTCTCCCTTGTTTTCAAACACATTTCCTGCTTTGGACATGTTGCATACCTCATTTTCTTCACCTGGTATGGTAGGCTCTTTAGCACATCCCCACCTTTTTGTTACAAGATCCATTTTATCCTTTGGTGATCACCCTAAATATCTTTGGACACAAAGTTAGTTTCTTTACCACCTTGCCTATTATTCATTTTCTCAGCCTCTTGTTTGTTGCCTATACAACATTACTCCAATTTTTTATTTTATATTGGCCCTTTCACTTGTTTTTTTTGTCCATCTCTTTAACTAGAATGTATGCTCCAAAAAATTAGAAGTTATTTGTCTTGTATGCCACTGTATCTCAAGCATCTAGTATAGTACATGGTACACTGTAGTCAATCAACAAATACCCCAAATCACAAACTGAATAAACTGAGTGAATGATTATGTAACTTGCTAAGGTCGCACAGCCACAAAATGGCAGAGTAAGATTTAAACTCAGTTTTTTCTGACTCCAGTGCCTTCAGAAAGGGTATAATTACAGGAACTAATGTGAGCTGAATATCTATCATTTGCCAGGTTTTCTGTAAGGCCCAGGATACAAAGAGATGAAAAAGACGCAGACCTGTCATTGAAGAGCTTCATATATTGCAAAAGACAAACAAGTAAATTATCTATCCTTTAATCTAATAAGTATACATTCAGATAAGAGTTTGGAAAAAGAAAGAATCCTGGCCTACAGAAAGCTCATTTCTCTCATGGTGTTTCTTCATCAGAACTGCATTTCAAATTCACCCAGGGACTATTTTTTAACCATTTCCTTGGTTTATTTTCTTTTTTAAAAGATTTTATTTATTTGCTTATAGAGAAAGGGAGAGAGAGGGAGAAACAGAGGAAGGGAAACACCAATGTGTGGTTGCCTTTCACATGTCCCCAACGGGAACTTGGACCACAACCCAGGCAAGTGCCCTGACTGGGAATCAAATTAGTGACCCTTTGGTTTGAAGGCAAGTGGTCAACCCACTTAAAAGCTTCAAGCTGATTTGAATTCACAGTCAGGTTGGCAAATCACTAGTGTACGGGAACATAATGTGATGATATACTATTTTAGAAGAATAAATGAAATGCTATAGGAGTCAAGAGGACAAAAGTTATTCACAAAGAAGTGACATTTCAAGTAGTTATTGAAAAAGAGATGTGTTAGATGGGTACGGGAAGAAAAGTAACATGGAGACACAAGAGAAATCAGTGCAAGTAATTACTTCAAAGAGAAAAATAAGAGCAAAAATGTTTAGACATACCTCGGAGATATTGCAGACTCATATCACAGTAAAGCCAGTCATAATCTTTTTGCTGGCAGAGGGTCTTGCCTTCAATTTGAAAAAAAAATCCAACATCTGTTAAGAATGATCAAGTAAAGAGCAATAAAACAAGATATACCTGCACAAGCTTCCTTAAGACCTTAAATATTACAGCCCAAAGGACCTTAGAAGTCACCTAGAAGAGCACTTCCCAAACTCCAATGTGCATAGGAATCACCTGGGGATTTCCTTAAATACAGATTCTGACAGAGGTCTGAAGTGCAGCCTGAGATTCTGCATTTCTAACATGTTCCCAGGGGATACCATGCTGTTTTGCCCACATACCACTCCTTGTGTAGCAAGATTTTAGGAATTCTGGGAGGAACACTGACTTGCCAAGGTCATTACTGAAGTGGAAGCATGCCAACAGACAACTACAATGCAGAGCCAGATCAAAGTTACCATCAATTCATTCATATACAAAGACCCAAGCTCTTACTGCAGGGATGGCAGAGTCAAAACCAACACATGGGGTAGTGTATAGCTTGTCAGATCATGCAACTGTGATCGCTCTTTCTCTAGCTGCCTGTCCTTGAATAAAACCTAGTCTTATACCTAAAGTCTTAGGCCTTTACAGGCTCATGGGAAACTTTCTCTTGTCAATTTATTTGTAAAAGGGGAAGGCATGACAGATAAAATAAAGAGCTAATCCTATGACACTAATGACAGAAATCTTTCTTGTACTTTAAACTTACTCACATTTGAAGGAGTCTAACCTGGAGCAGTAGAATTTCAGAAATACTCATTTTCTAGTAATAGATCCTGACTGGAGAAGAATCTTACTCTGCTATGACATCACAGAGGTTTCAAAGTGATACAAAGGAACAATATTCAGAGCAACTAATAAATATTCACGCTAAGGAGTTAAAGCACAGGTGAAGCCATACAATTCCATTTACACCTTCAAAGTAACTACTTAAGTACTATTTGCTTTAGTGAAGTGCATATTTGTCAAATAGCTAACCTATCAAAGCAAACATCCAAGTGTAACCTTGATTGTTGCATTTAATCTTTCTAGCAATCCTGACATAACTGTATATTATTAAATCTATTTTAGAGGTTAGGACACTGAACCTCAGAGATGTTAAGTAACTTACAAAACTACACATCCAATAAGAAGCATGGCTGGGGTTGGACTCCTAATGGTCTGACTCCAAAGCCTTGTACTCTTTCCATTTCGATGAATTCCTTTCCCTAAGAATACATGATATTAGCTCCCTATTACTAGTCCCTACCCATCAATTTACTGAGCACAGGAACTTTCTGTCAAAGTACCCACTCACTTCTCCCTTAAATTAACTAGGGGTTTAATTGCTTGCTTCACCTCATTGATTCTGAGATAGGTCCATTGAGAAATCAGCTTAGGACAGTATAGTCCATGCAATAACAGCATCAACACAACTGGACTTGTTTAAAAATGCAGAGGCAGATTTCTGGTCAAGATGGAGGCACAGGTAAACACAACTTGCCTCCTCTCACAATCACATCAAAATCAAAATTAAACTATTCAACAACTATCACTCAGAATCATCAGAAATTGAGGCGAATGGAAGTCTGACTACTACAGCATCAAAGAAGCCACATCAACCCAGACTGCTAAAAGGGGAAGAGACATGGAATAGGTTGGTCTCACAACCACATTTAGCAAATAAAAACTTGGGAGGGATATTTCAGGAGCAAGGAGCCCCAGTCTAACACCAGCATCCCCCACCCAGCCCAGAGTTCCAGTGCCAGGAAGATAAATTCCCATATCTTCTGGCTGCAAAAACTAGCAGGGATTGAGTGAGTGGAAGAAACTTCTGGAGTCCCAACAGCTCCTCTTAAAGAACCCACACACAGACTCACTCAGACTTCCTCTAAGTGCCAGCACCAGGGTAGCAGCTTGAAAGGCATCTGTGGCATACAGGGAGAAAATGAAGTGAGAGCTGGGAGATAGCATTCTTCCAGACAGAAAGGTGGGTAGAAGCCATTGTTCCTTTGTTGAACCTTCTTCCCACAAAGCCACAGAGCTGGCATGTGGATATTACATCTGAGGCTCCATCAACATGACTAACCTGTTTGCCCTGCCCTGGAGATCCTCTGAGACTCCATCCCACCAAAGCTGCTTTCCCATATTGTTGGCTGGGCTTGGCTCATGCTTCACAACTTCATAAATCCTCTCAAATAGCAACAGCTGGCCACAGTGAGTGTGTCCAACCCCCATACCTCTTGCTAAGTGGCTGAAGGACCAGCACTAGTAGTAGTCAGGCCAGGTTCAGAGCCTGGCTTTGCCTGAGAACCTCAAAGCACAGCACAAATAGCAGCCATCTGAAATTGCTCATACAGGGTAGCCCCAAACAGAACACAGGTTGGGGCTGACCTTGGCCTGCACCACCTGGGAAACCTCAGAGCCTACACAACCACTGGACAGCTACATATCACATTCAAGCACCACCATCCTGACACTGCACAGCTTACTCTCCATGGAGGGCAGAGGTTGGTGGTCTGTGATCATGACCAGTCCTTGCAGCTGACTGGCCTGGGCAAATCCCTCCCATTGACCTACCAAAAGCAATCAAGTCTCAACTCATCCTACATGAGTATGAACATCGAGCACACGGATTAGGTGATAGGGGAAGCTATGCCACTGGACTTATCCCAATGGATCTTACAGGACACCTACTACAGTAGGCCATGCTTCTAAGATGGGGAGTCATAACAGCTCTATCTAATACATAGAAACAAACACAGGGAGGCTGCCAAGGAAGAAAAGAAACATGGCCCAAATGAAAGAACAGATCTAAAACTCAGAAAAAGAACTAAACAAAATTGATATAAGCAATCTATCAGATGCAGAGTTCAAAACACTGGTTATAAGGATGCTCAAGAAACTTAGTGAGGACCTCAACAAGCTAAAAAGATCCAGTCATAAACAAAATATATACTAATTGAAAGAAAAAAACTTACAAGGAAACAACAGGAGAGTGGATAAAGCTGAGAATCAAATCAATGATTTGGAACATAAGGAAACAAATGCAATTGATCAGAACAAGCAGAAATAAGAATATAAAAAAGTGAGGACACTGTAAGCAGCCTCTGGGACAACCTCAAGCTTTCCAACATTCTACATCATAGCAGTGCTAGAAGAAGAAAAAGCAAGAAATTGGAAATCTATTTGAAAAAATAATAAATAAAACTTCCCTAATTTGGTGAGGGAAATAAACATGCAAGTCCAGAAAGAACAGAGAACCCCAAACAAGATAGATGCAAAGAGGACCACTCCAGGACACATAATAATTAAAATGCCAAAGGTAACAAATAAAGACAGAATTTCTAAAAATATTATATTTTTGTTGTTTTTAAATTCTTTTGGTTTTTCTTATTGTTCAAGTACAGTTTTCTGTCTTTTACCCCCACACTTCCCAACCACCACAGCCTTCCCCACCTCCCTCCTCTGTTTCCATGCACCCCTTATTATTATCCATGTGTCCTTTACAGTTAACCTGTAAACGCTTCACCCTTTTACCCCATTGTCTCCTCCTCTTGCCCTTCTAGTTACGGTCACCATGTTCCTAGTTCAATTTCTTCGGTCGTATTATTTTTTGCTTATTGTTTTGTTCATTAAGTTGCAATTAAAGGTGAGATAGTATGGTATTTGTCTTTCACCAACTGGATTATTTTATTTAGCATAATGCTCTTCAGTTCTGTCCATCCTGTCGCAAAGGGTAGGAGCTCCTCCTTTCCTTCTGCTGCATAGAATTCCGTTGTGTAAATGCACCATAGTTTTTTTATCCATTCATTTAATGATGGGTACTTAGGTTGTTACCAGCACTTGGCCACTGTAAATTATGCTACTATGAACACTGGGGTGCATAGGTTCTTTTGGATTGGTGTTTCAGGGTTCTGGGGATATAATCATAGCAGTGGAATTGTTGGGTGAAAAGGCAGATCCATTATTAGTTTTCTGAGGAAATTCCATACTGTTTTCCATAGTGGGTGCACCAGTCTGCAATCCCACCAGCAGTCCACTAGGGTTCCCTTTTCTCCACAACCTCTCCAACTCTTAGTATTTGTTGATTTGCTTCTGTTGTCCATTTTCACTGGTGTGAAGAGGTATCTCATTGTGGTTTTAATTTGCATCTCTAATATGGCTAGCCATGCTGAACATCTTTTCATATATCTCTGGACCCTCTGTATGTCCTCCTTGGAGAAATGTCTGTTCAATGCTTGGCCCATTTTTTAACTGGGTTGCTTGTCTTCCTGGTGTGGAGTCATGTGAGTTCTTTATATATTTTGGAGATCAAACCCTTCTCCGAAGTATCATTAGCAAATATGATTTCCCATATTGTTGGTTCTCTTTTCATTTTCATGCTGTTTTCCTTGGCCATGCAGAAGCTTTTTATTTTAATAAAGTCACATTTTTATTATTTCTTTTATATCCCTTGCTCTAGGGGACATATCAATGAAAATATTGCTGCATGAGCACAATTTACAATAGCTAAGAGTTGGAAGCAACCTAGATGTACATCAGTAAATGACTGGATCAAAAAATTATGGTACATTTACACAATGGAATTCTATGCTGCAGAAAGGAAGAAGGAGCTCCTACCATTTGCAACATCATGGATGGAACTGGAAAGCATTATGCTGAGCGAAATAAGCCAGGCAGTGAAAGACAAATACCATATGATATCACCTTTAACAGGAATCTAAACAACGCAACAAACAAGCAAGCAAAATATGACCAATGACACTCAAATACGGAACAGGCTGACAGGGACCAGAGGGGAGAGGGGAGAGAATCACAGGGGAAAAGGGGATGGACTCGCATGAACAAGTATAAAGTACACATGGACAATAACTAAGGTGGGGGGTGGAAATGTGAGGGAGGTGGGAAGCACTGGGAGGGAACATGGCTGGGAATATAAGACAGAAAACTGTACTTGAACAAGAATTAAATAAAAATAAAAATTAAAAAAAAGAAAATATTGCTGCATGGAATATCTGACATTTTTCTGCCTATGTTTTCCTCTAGGACTTTTATGGTGTTGTGACATATATTTGAGTCTTTTATCCACCTTGAATTTAATTTTGTGTATGGTGTAAGTTGGTGCTCGAGTTTCCTTTTTTTGCATGTGGCTGTCCAGTTCTCCCAACACTATTTATTGAAAAGGCTGTCTTTACTCCATTTTATGTTACTGCCCCCTTTGTTGAATATTAATTGACTGTAGAGATTTGGGTTTATTTCTGGGCTCTCTGTTCTATTCCATTGGTCTATGTGCCTGTTTTTATGCCAGTACCAGGCTGTCTTGATTACAGTGGCCTTGTAATACAGTTTGATATCAGGTATTGTGATCCCTCCTACTTTGTTCTTCTTTCTCAAAACTGTAGCTGCTATTCGTGGTCTTTTGTGGTTCCATATAAATTTTTGAAGTATTTTTTTGTGCCAGTGAAATATGTCATTGGTACTTTAATAGGTATTACATTGAATCTATAAATTGCTTTGGGCAGTATGGACATTTTGATGATGTTAATTCTTCCAATACATGAACACGGTATATGTTTCCATTTGTTTCTGTCTTCCTTGATTTCGGTCTTCAGTGTTGCATAGTTTTCTGCATACAGGTCTTCAACCTCCTTTGTTAGGTTTATTCCCAGATATTTTATTTTTCTTTTTGCTATATCGAATGGGATTTTTTTCTTGATTTCTGCCTCTGCTGTTTCATTGTTAGTATACAAAATGCCTTTAATTTCTGGATATTGACTTTGTAACCCACTGTTTTGCGAAATGCATTTATTAGTTCCAGCAGTTTTTTGGTAGAGTCTATAGGATTTTCCATGTACACTATCATGTCATCTGCAAATAATGACAGTTTTGTTTCCTCCTTTCCGATTTGGATGCCTTTTATTTCCTTTTCTTGTCTGATTGCTGTGGCTAGAACTTCCAATACTATACTGAATAGGAGAGGTGAAAAGGGACAACCTTGTCTTGTTCCTGATCTTAGTGGAAAAGCTTTTAGTTTTTTCCCATTGAGTATGATGTTGGCTGTAGGTCTTTCTTATATGGCCTTAATTATATTGAGGAATGCTCCCTCTATTCCCACTTTGCTGAGTACCTTTATCATAAATGGGTGTTGTACCTATTCAACGGCTTTTTCCACATCTATTGATATGATGATGTGGTTTTTGTCTTTGCTTTTGTTTATGCGGTGTATTACATTTATTGATTTGCATATATTGAACCACCCTTGCATCCCTGGGATGAATCCCACTTGGTCGTGGTGTAAGATCTTTTGGATGTATTGTTGGATGCGATTTGCCAATATTTTATTGAAGATTTTAGTGTCTATGTTCATCAGCGATATTGGCCTGTAATTTTCTTTCTTTGTTGTGTCTCTATCTGGCTTTGAAATTAGGGTGATGCTGGCTTCATAAAAAGAGTTGGGGAGATTTCCCTCCTTTTGGAATTTTTGGAATAGTCTGTGAAGGATAGGTGTTAGCTCTTCCTTAAAAGCTTTGTAGAATTCTCCTGTGAAACCATCTGGTCCAGGGCTTTTGTGTGATGGGAGTTTTTTGATTACTGCTTCAATTTCATTTGCTGTTATTGGCCTGTTCAGGTTTTCTGCTTCTTTTTCATTGAGTTTTGGAAGATTATATTTTTCTAGAAATTTGTCCATTTCACCTAGGTTTTCAAATTTCTTGGCATACAGTTCCGCATAGTAATTTCTTACAATCCTTTCTATTTCTGTGATATCAGTTGTAATCCCTCCTCTTTCATTTCTAATTGTGTTTATTTGGGTCCTCTCTCTTCTTTTCTTGATGAGCCTACTTAAAGGTTTGTCTGTTTATCTTTTCAAAAAACCCACTCCTGGATTCATTGATCCTTAGAATTGTGCTTTTAGTTTCTATGTCATTTAATTCTGCTCTGATCTTGGTTATTTCCTTCCTTCTACTTGCTCTGGGCTGTCTTTGTTGTTGTTCCTTGAGTTCTTGGAGGCGTCAGGTTAGTTTGTTTGTTTGAAATGCTTCTATCTTTTTTAGGTAGGCCTGTATTGCTATGAACTTCCCTCTCAAGACAGCCTTCACTGTGTCCCATAGGTTTTGGGTTGTTTTGAGTTCATTTTCATTTGTTTCCAGAAGCTTTCTGATTTCTTCCCTAATTTCAATCTTGACCCATTCGTTGTTTAATAGCCTACCATTCAGTCTCCATGATTTTGGGTATTTGGGTTTTTTCCTGTGGGGTTGGTTTCCAATTTCAGTCCCTTGTGATCAGAGAATATGCTTGGTTTAATTTCTATTTTCCTGAATTTGTTGAGACTAGTTTTGTGTCCTATCATGTGATCTATCTTTGAAAATGTTCCATGTGCATTTGAAAAGAATGTGTATTTAGCTTCTTTCGGATGGAGGGCTCTATATATATCAATTAGGTCCATTTCATCTAGGGCGTCATTTAATGCTGCAATATCTTTGTTGATATTTTTTTTGGAAGGTTTGTCCATTTTAGACAGTGGGGTGTTAAAATCCCCTAGTATAATTGTGTAGCTGTCAATATCATTCTTGAGGTACTCTAGAATTTTCTTTATATATTTGGGTGCTCCTATGTTGGGTGCATATATATTTATGATGTTAATGTCTTCTTGGTGGATTCTCCCCTTGAGTATTATGAAGTGACCTTCTGGGTCTCTCTTTATGGCCCTTTTTTGAAGTCTATTTTGTCTGATATGAGAATTGCTACCCCGGCTTTTTTTCTTGTCCATTTGCTTGGAAAATTTGTTTCCATCCTTTCACTTTTATTCTGTATTGGTCTTTTGACCTGAGGTGGGTCTCTTGTAGGCATCATGTGTGTGGGTCATGCTTTCTTATCCATTCAGCTATTCTATGTCTTTTAATTGGTGCATTTAATTCATTTATGTTTAAGGTTATTATTGAAAGGTACTTATTCATTGCCATTTGTGTACCTGTGTTCCTCTCCATCTTTCTCTTTTCCTTCCTTTCCTTAAAGCAGCCCTTTTAGTAATTCTTGTAAAGCTGGTTTGGTGGAGGTGTATTCTTTTAGACTTCTTTTGTCTTGGAAGCTCTTTATTTGGCCTTCTATCTTGATTGAGAGCCTTGCTGGGTACGGTAGCCTTGGTTGTAGGCCTCTGTTTCTCATTACTTGGAATATTTCTTGCCATCCTCTTCTTGCTTGGAATGTTTCCATTGTGAATTCAGTAGCTAACCTTATTGGAGCCCCCTTGTATGTTACTTCCTTTTTCTCCCTTGCTGCCTTTAGGATTTTCTCTTTGTCTTGGAGATTTGCCATTTTAAGGATGATGTGTCTTGCAGTAGGCCTCTTTGGGTTCCACCTGATTGGGACTTTCTGCGATTCCTGGATCCGTGTGACTTTCTCTCTCCTCAACTTAGGAAAATATTCCATTATTACTCTTTCAAGGAGGTTTTCTATCCCTTGTTCTTCTTCCTCTCCTTCTGGTATTCCTATTATTTGGATATTATTATGTTTCATGTTGTCTCGCATTTCTCTTAAATTCTCCTAATTTTTTCTGATTTACTTTCCCATCATTTGGTCCGTCTGGGAGATTCTTTCTATCCTGTCTTCTATCTCACTTATGCGATCTCCCACCATATCGATTCTATTCTCCGTACCTTCTACTGTGTTCTTAAGTTCAGAAATTGTATTCTTCATTTTCTCTTGGCCTCTACTGATGGTTTCTATTTCCTTTTTCATGTTGGTATAGTTTGCAGAGAGTTCATTGTAGCTCCCCTGTAGTTTCTGGTAGCTCGTTGTAAGCTCTTTGAATTTCCTGATAACCAAGGCTTTGAATTCAATATCTGATAGTTTGCTTGCCTCTATTTCATCTAACATTCTTTCTGAGACTTCCTCTGAGACTTCCTCCTTTTCTTTCATTTGGGGATTGTTTCTTTGTGTTCCCATTGTTAGTGATACTCTTCTTGTTGGCCTCAGCTTCTTAAAGTGATCTGTTCTGGTTCCCTGGGTTTATGGTGTGAACTTCTTTGGTAGGATACCTGTGAGATTCAGTGGCGCAGTCTCCTGCAGGTATCTTGGTATTTTCTACTTCCACCTACTTCTCTTGTTGGTTTCCAGCTGGTCAAACTTTTTTTTCTGGTCTCCCTAGCTGCAGCAGCCTGAGGGGCTATTAGTGTGGCCTTTCTCTCCTCTCGGTGATCTTAGCTGGTTTCGCCAGTACCCTCCCAAGATCCAGACTGGTGCTGCTCTCCCACACCCAACTGAGAGTAGGTTTTTCCCCAGGCTTCCCAGCCCTGGCCTGGCGTGAGAGCACGCATTCCCAGCCAGGCTTTCCTGGTCTCACAGCCTTGGGCTTGGACCTTTCCCAGTGCTGTGGCTGCACACTCAGGGCGACTCACAATTCTTCCAAGCCAGCAGTCGCAGCCTGACTCCTGGTGCTTCTCAGTCTGTGCCCAGCTGGATAGGGATTGAGCTGGCAACTGGCGCTCTTTCAGGGGCCCTGCCAGTAGCTTGCAGCTCCCTGAGACTGTGTGAGCGCCAGCTCAAGTGCCTCGCTCTCAGTTCCCCAAGGTGGCAACCACAGCCTGACTCCACGGGTTATCAGAGCTCTCTGGTTTGCTTCCCAATGCCCACTCCTCTCTCTGCCACTACAGGCAAACTGATCTCTCCTGGTGTTTTCCAATCTGCACCCTGCTGATTAGAGAGGGTGCTGGTGACTAGTTCTCTCCCGGGGTTGTTGTTGTTGCCCTCCCTTGGCTCTCAGAGATCAAGGCGTCCCTGCCAGGGCCCTGGCTCGGCCGGGTGGAGGGCCTGCAGCCTCTGTGCTGTTCCCTCGTACCTTGTTGATCTGTGGTCGTCTCCTCTCCTCAACCTCTGGTCATTCAGTGTCCACTACACTTTCTGGGGTCCTGCCTTCCTAGATGCTGGATCCCTGTTGAGTATTCGCTACGCTCCTCTGCAGATCAGCCCGGTTTTTCTCGGGCACGTGGAGGGAAGCGAAATCCTTTGTCCTACTCCGCCACCATCTTTCCCCAGTTTCCCATACACTGATATTTCTCTCCCTCTCCCCTTCCCCTCTAAAGGTAAATAAAATCTTAAAAAATAAAAAAAGAAAGACACAGAAAACTAAAAGTGAAATGATATAAATATGTATTTCATAAAAATGGAAAGAAAAAAAGCTGGAGTACCAGTACTTATACCTCATAAAACAGACTTTAAAACAATGGCTATAACAAGAGAGAAAGAAAGGCCCAGCAATTCCACTTCTGGGTATATCAAAAAGTGAAGAAACTCAAAACATTAAATTGCAAAGACATGTTCATCCATATGTTCACTGCAGCATTATTTACAATAGCAAAGATATGGAAGCCACATAAGTATTCATCAGTAGATGAACTGATAAAGAAGTCGTGCATATATACAATGCAATATGATTCAACTATAAAAAGAATGAAATCTTGCCTTCTGCAACATGGAGGCACTTAGTGGGTATTGTGCTGAGTGAATAAGTCAGACAGAGAAAGACAAATGCCATATGATTTTACTTATATGTGGAATATAAAATATAAAATCAAAAAGCAGAACAGAAACAGACTTATAGATACAGAGAGCCTTTTGACAGTTTCCAGATAGAAGGGTTTGGGGAAAATGGGTAAAAAAAGGTGAAGTAATTAAAAATTGGTAGTTCCATGATAGTCATGGGGATATAAAGTACAATACAGGTAATATAGTCAATAATATCAAAATAAATATGAATGGTGTCAGATGAGTACTAGATTTATCAGGATGATCACTTTGTAAGTTATATCAATGTCTAATCACTGGATTGTACCCCTTAAATTAATATAATATTGTATGGCAACTGTAATTGAAAAATAAAAAGGTATTTATACACCAACAAGAAAATATCATAAACAGAAATTTGGAAAACATTTCATTTGCCATTACAACAAGAAAAATAAAGTACCTAGGAATAAACCTAACCAAGGAAGCAAAAGACCTGTACTCAGAAAACTGCATAACAAAGAAAGAAGGAAGACACAAATAAATGGAAGCATATACCATGTTCATGGATTGAAACAATTAACATCATCAAAATGTCCATACTACCCAAAGCAATTTATGCACTCAACACAATCCCTATTAAAATATCAATGACATATTTCACAGATATAGAACAAACATTTCAAAAATTTATATGAACCATCCACAACCCCAAATAGCTGCAGCAGTTTTGAGAAAGAAGAACAAAGTAGGAGGTATCACCATACCTGACATCAAACTATATTACAAGACCTCTGTCATCACAACAATCTGGTACTGGCATAAGAACAGACACATAGATCAATGGAACATAATAGAGAGCCCAGAAATAAGCCCTTGTCTCTATAGTTAATTAATATTCAATGAAGGGAGCGGAAACATAAAATGGAATTAAAATAGCCTCTTCAACAAATGGTGTTGGGAAATTTGGACAACTACTTGCAAAAAAAAATGAAACTCGACCACCAAATTTCACCATATACAAAAATAAACTCAAAATGGATAAAAGACTTAAATATAAGTTGTGACACCATAAAGTCCTAGAGGAGAACAAAGGCAGGAAAATCTTATATATTCCACACAGCAATATTTTCACCAATGTGTTCCCTAGCCCAAGGTAGATAAATAAAAGAATAAACAAAAAAAAATAAACAAATGAGACTTCATTGAAATAAAAAGCTTCTGCATGGCTAAAGAAAACATGAGCAAAATTAAAAGGGAACCAACTGAATGAGAAAATATATTTGCAGATGATACCTCAGACAAAGATTTGATCTCCAAAATATATAAAGAACTCACAGGACTCCACACCAGGAAGACAAACAATTCAATAAAAAATGTGCAAAGGACCTGACACTTCTCTAAGGAGGACATATGGAGGGCCCCAAAACAAATGAAAAGATGCTGCTCAGCATCACTAGCCACCAGAGAGATGCAAATTAATACCACAATGGGACATCACTTCAAACCAGTCATGGTGGCCTCCATAGGCAAAATCAACGAACAACAAGTGCTGGTGAGCTTGTGGAGAAAAGGGAACCCATTTCATTGTTGGTAGGAATGCAGATTGGTACAGCCACTGAGGAAACTATATGGATTTTCCTCAAAAAACAAAAACAAAAACTACAAGTGGAACTACCTTTTAATCCAGCAATTCCAATGCTGGGATTATACCCTAAAAATTCTGAAACACCAATTCAAAAGAACCTTTGAACCCCAATGTTCATAGAAGTACAATTTACAATAGCCAAGGGCTAGAAGCAACCTAAGTGCCCATCAGTAAATAAGTGGGTCAAAAAACTATAGTACATTTGCACAATGAAATACTTACTACACAACAGAAGGAAAGAAGGAGCTCCTACCCTTCAAGACAGTGTGGATGGAACTGGAGAGCATTACACTAAGTGAAGTAAGTCAGGCATTCAAAGACAAATAGCATGTGATCTAACCTATAAGAGAAACCTAATCAACAAAACAAACAAGCAAGCAAAATATAACCAGAGACTTTGAAATAAAGAACAAACTGACAATAACCATAGGGGAGGGGGAAGGAGAATAACAGGGGAAAGAAGCGGCAGGGGTAAGTCAAGGAACATGTATAAAGGACCCATGGACAAAGCCAAAGGGATGTAGGATTGAGGGTGGGGTGAGGGAAATGGTTGCAGGAAAATGGAGATGACTGTACTTGAACAACAATTAAAAATGTATTTAAAAATACTTAGGAATGAAAGTTCTTAATAACTGAGCTTCAGAACTTTAGAACAGTAAAGGCATTCTAAAGGATAGGAGTGTGAGCATCAGGTGAGATAATTTGTTACTAGTAATAAATTAACAGTGTTTCAACAACTTTAAAATAAAGAGAATTCAAAGTTATCTCTAATCACAAGAATTTCACTCATTTTCATTCTAATGTATATTTTTGAATGAGAAAGAAAAAGTGGTGTGTTAGTTGTTCTTTTTGAAAATATATTTTATTGATTATGCTATTACAGTTGCCCCATTTCCCCCCTTCATTCCCCTCGACCCTGCACACCCCCTCCCACCCACATTCCCCCCCTTTAGTTCCTGTCCATGTGTCATAAGTTCTTTAGCTTCTACATTTCCCATACTATTCTTGCCCTCCCCTGTCTATTTTTTACCTACTGTCTATGCTACTCCTTCTCTGTACCTTTCCCCCTCTCTCCTCCTCCCACTCCCCTGTTGATAACCTTCCATGTGATCTCCATTTCTGTGGTTCTGTTCCTGTTCTAGTTGTTTGCTTAGTTTGCTTTTGTTGTAGGTGTGGTTGTTAATATCTGTGAGTTTGCAGTCTTTTTACTGTTGATATTTTTTATCTTCTTTTTCTTAACATAGGTTATACTCATGCTCACTGCAAAATTTAAAAACCATTGACATAAAGAGTTTGATATAATGGCCTCCTATGAAAAGGAGGGCTTAAAACAAGAGGTCAGATTGAAATGGCATAGCTCTCTCTGATACTTGCACACTGCCCCTTCCTTCACTGACGTAGATGTCACAGAATTAAGAAGACATGACCATTAGCAAGCTGCTGAGCTGATTGTCCCTGAAGGCTCTTTCAAAGAGGACTTGGGTTGTGCTTTAGTATAAAGGCATATATGTGTATATGTGCATATACACATATATATATATATATATATATATATATATATATATATATATATATATACATATATTCTATGGGGGAAAGTGCGCATAACATACCTGGGATGTTGCCACTTTTCCTTAAGGTTTTTACTCTGAGCAGGGTATTATAAGTCACCCTTTTTCTCTGACCAAAGCAGAGATGTAATAGTGTTCCATTTAGGAGAACTCTAACCCATCAAGTGAGAGCTAAGTGAAACCCTCTGGAACACTGATGCAGAGCTCAGCAGCCACTGTTAAAATGGTGGAGTAGTGCAGATTTCTGGGTAGGGGCTTGGAACTGAGACAAGCAAAGTATACCCCTAACAAAGTGGAAGAATGATTAAAAGGAAAAATCACTTTTAACTACTTGTGTGGTCCTGCTCCATCAATGTGCTCTGAACTTCCCCACTTTCATCCATGAGATTCGGCCCCCTGCTTTGAGACCTGGTATATGTGGGTTGCAAAAATTATGCATCTTTGTGATTCATGAAACTGGATGTACACATGGGGGAATGACTAATAATAAGGCATAAAACATCAGCTACCAGTTGAAAACCTTGGTTTTATTATTTGTTCCTCTCTTTTTAATTCCCTTTATTGAATTATCTCCCAACACTATCAAGTCTTCCTATCTAAATATCACCTAGACCCTTTTCCTCTTCAATACTCTATGACCATTATTAACACTGCTCTAGTTTGAGCCCTCTGATCCCTCACCTGACCTTTTGCAAGTGCCTCCTTAATGCTTATCTTCCTACCTCCATTCCGACTGGTATAGACAAATATAAAATCTCCCTGGAAGACTTTTAAACCATGACATCTATTACATGGTCTTGATTTTTATTTTCGGGTTTTCTTAGCAAAAATCTTCAAGTGAACTCTGTAATAGAAAAGCTATGCTAAAACCTACAAAATGTTGTACAAAATTATATTGCTGTTTTGAAAGGCTGCAGGTTAAACAGTGTTGACTGGGTAATGTTAGTCACCATTTAATTCATAAAGAAGGTGCATTTGGTAATTTTTATTTCAGATAGATCCATTAGCTGTGTATAGGAGCTCCCAAGTATGTTTTACCTAAAACAAAATCACAGCTAACATATCATTAGTTGCCAATATCAGATCTTTACTTTTCATGATTTCAGAACTCTACATCAAGTCCCTTAAATTTAACTTTTCAAGATTAACAGATCTACAAAGTACAATTCAAGGATGCAACATTTAGATATTGGCAGAATCCCTCCCCTATGACATCTGCTTCTGCATTTGCATATGCTATAGCTGTAAATCATGTATACGAATGCATAAATTCCCAGCAAATATACAATTTTATAAAAGGGAAGAGCATAATTTTATAAAAAGGTAGGAGGTGAAAGATCTGATTTCCAGGAGGAAAGATGTTGGGGAAGTTAATAAAGAAGATGACCTTTACCTCTCTGTTCCAAACTGTTCTGTGTCTTCCTAATTATTCCCTATTTCTACTATATAATTATATTCTAAAATTTTGTTCAGGTTTACTATTTTTATATACTAGCATTTTATAGTGCTAGTTTACAAATCACTTTTTACTATATCATCTCACTTTGCATTCCAAGTTAATAGAATCAGCTTGCCTTACTCTTGGTGAAGGTCCAAAGAGGCCTAGCAAAAGCACTTAGACCAGTGGCCAAGATCTTATCCGAGTACTTATGGTATAAGCTTGAATACAGAGCAAATTCCACATGCCTGAGTTTCTTCATCTGTAAAATGAGGGAGATAGATCAAATCTTAAATTGCTTCTAGTACTTAAATTTTGTGATTTCATGGATAAAAACATATGAGGTTACACAATCTAAACATGCCCCAATATGGGAAGTGAATGCATTCATTATATCTTTTTAAAAATTAAGCCTCCACAAATAATTAAAACATTTTACATAGGAGAGCATGAGTAGTCATGCAACAGAAGCAACACTAATATCTGGATATTTTAGCTTTATGCTAAGAAAAAATTTTGAAGGTAAATAATAAGCTATCCACTATACTTCTAGAAAGTTGAGTTCATTATAAATTTACTCTTAGGTTGAGCTGAAACCTTCTGCTTCTCATCTCTCCTCTTGCTCTTTTATAAAAATACAAGGCAAAAATTCTTTTTTATGTGACTGCCCTTTGAAGAGTGCAACACAGCTACAGCATCTCTCAATTTGCCTTCTTTTCTCCAGACCAAACATTCACAATTTGAAAGAGCCTTTACCACTCAGGTCCCTCTCCTTTGCACACAGAATCATTTGGTCATCATGCTTTTAAAATGGGCCTACAGAGAACTGAACACAAACTCTACTAGATATACAGCAATTATTTTGTTTGTGTCTTTTGAGTCTTGGATTTTTAAAAGACTCTATTGAAAGCTGTAGATATTCTTCAGAGAAAGTTTATATATTTTTTCTCTGAAAGTATATATATATATATTAATATATCTATATAAATATATTAATATATCTATATTAAATTTTTTATATCTACATATAACTATAACTATATACATATTTAACAAATTATCAGTTGTTTCATAAACCACTAATGCTCATCCAGGACCTCCTGCTAAGAGCCCATATCCTAGGTATGTCTAGAGAAAAGTATGACTACTGATTCTGATGATTCGGATACTATATTCTATTTAAATATAATTTTAAGAAAGATGAAATATAATTTTCATCTTTCTAAAAAAGAAAAGGGAAAGAAATAATTACTTTTGAGGTAGGAGTACTAAAATACAATGGAACCTTGGTTCTTGAACTTAATTCATCCCAGAAAACTGTTCAAGAAGCAATTCATTCAAAACCCGAATCTCCTTTGCCACCTGAGAGATGTGTGACTGATCACATAGGTATCAGCATGAAAGGGTTGTCAGGTAGAGAACTGAGACCTCAAGATTTTGTAGACAATAGAGAATTTTTTTCTGTGAACAACTTAATCAAGAACTGAATTGTTTGAGAACCAAGACATTCAAGAACCAAGGTTTGACTGTAATTACTATGTATGTTTTCAGGTATTTTTAACAAGAGACTTGAGGGAATTAAACTATATATATATTTGCATTTTTATTATTTTTATTATTTTTAAATTTTTTATTTAATTGTAGTTCAAGTAAAGTTTTCTGTCTTTTATTCCCCTCCTAGTCTACCCCCGCAGTGCTTCCCACCTCCCTCCCATTTCTACACCCCTTAGTTGTTGTCCATGTGTCCTTTATACTAGTTCCTGAAAATCCCTCCCCTATTTCCCCTGAAATTCCCTCCCCTCTCCCCTCTGGTCACTGTCAGCCTGTTCTCTATTTCAGTGTCTTTGGTTATATTTTGCTTGCTTGTTTGTCTTGTTGTTTAACTTCCTGTTAAAGGTGAGATCTTTTGGTACTTGTCTTTCAACTTCTGGCTTATTTCACTCAGCATAATGCTTTCCAGTTCCATCCATGCTGTTGCAAAGGGTAGCAGCTCCTTCTTTCTTTCTGCTGCATACAATTCCATTGTGTATATGTACCATAGTTTTGGATCCATTCATTTACTGATGGGCACCTAGGTCACTTCCATCACTTGGCTATTGTGAATTGTGGTGCTATGAACATCGGGGTGCATAGGTTCTTTTGGATTGGTGTTTCAAGGTTCTTAGGATATAATCCTAGTAGTGGAATTGTTGGGTCAAAAGGCAGGTCCATTTTTCTGAGAAAATTCCATACTGTTTTCCATAGTGTTTGTACCAGTCCGCAATCCCACCAACAATGGATTAGGGTCCCCTTTTCTCCATAACCTCTCCAACACTTGTTGTTTGTTGCTTTGTTTATGATGGCCATTCTGACCAGTGTAAAGTGGTATCTCATTGTGGTTTTAATTTGCATCTCTCTGATAGCTAATGATACTGAGCATCTTTTCATGTGTCTCTGAATCTTCTGTATGTCCTCCTTGGAGAAATGTCTGTTCAAGTTCTTTGCCCATTTTTTTAACTGGGTTGCTTGTCTTTTAGAGTGGAGTCATGTAAGTTCTTTGTATATTTTGGAGATTAAACCCTTGTCTGAGGTATCATTGGCAAATATGTTTTTCCACATAGTTGGTTCTCTTTTTATTTTAATAATCAAAACACCCTGGTACTGGCATAAAAACAGGCACATAGACCAATGGAACAGAACAGAGAGCCCAGAAATAAACCCAATCCTCTACAGTCAATTAATTTTCAACAAAGGGGGCAGTAACATAAAATGGAGTAAAGATAGCCTCTTCAACAAATGGTGTTGGGAGAACTGGACAGCTATGTGCAAAAAAGTGAAACTCAAGCACCAACTTACACCATACACCAAAATAAATTTAAGGTGGATAAAAAACTTAATTAAGCTGTGACACCATTGAAGTCCTAGAGGAGAACATTGGCAGGAAAATCTCAGCTATTTCACACAGCAATATTTTTACTGATATGTCCCCTAGAGCAAGGGACATGAAGGAAAGAATAAACAAATGGGATCTCATCAAAATTAAAAGCTTTTGCATGGCTAAGGAATTAAACTATAAAATAATCCAACTGACCTATCCATATAGCTAATTTTTTAAAGCAAACATTGTGACTACCCTCCAGTGCCAATTCACACTAATGCAGCTAGAGTGTCAGGTAATATCTCAGAGGATATATGTTAAACAGCATGATAATGATTCATTCTTAGCATGAGGAGCTGTCAAGCAGAAAAGATACAGTCATGCAATTCAATACACTTCCACTCATCAAGGAGATGTTTTCTGGTGTCCTAATTTCCATTCAATAAAGCATATTAATCTCCTGTTGAACAATAAAATTAAATTAGATATAATCACAGGCTGAATGGCAATCTGTTTAATCTCATGTATTTTCTTAGGTACAATGATGTTATTTTTGCTATGGGTATTCATCAGACACAGAAAAAAATATTGATTCGTATACCTCATTCTTTGTAATCTAATACTGCTGTACTAGAATGTTTGTCAAAAAATTAGAAGATCAAAATTGGGAGAAAACTTTTTAGTTCCATATAAGGAGTTGATTTATGGATCCAGCCCTGCATCTTAGTGTTATGTTATAGTTGAAAGCAAAAGAATATACCCAATCATTGTCACATGAAAGTAATCACAGGCACCTGACCTCAAGTATTACTAACCCATTTATAGTGATTTCTAAGTGTTTTCGATTGAGTTAGTGACCCTAATTCATAATTCCTGCCTGGATCCTTTGTCATGTGATTTTACAGTTCCTCTCCCTGAAAGGCAGCTTGTGAATTTAAACTAGACCATGTGACTCTCTTTGTTCAATGGAACATGAGTGGAACAGACTGTGTGCCAGTTTCAAGCCTTAGCAATAAGAGGATCCTCATGTTTCTCATGTTTCTGCTTGCCCTCTTGCACTTCTGTCATCACATGAGAAAAGCATCCCTGAATAATCAGCTAGTCCAAGACCCACAGAGAAGACACACACTCAATTTCCAGCTAAGAGCCAACCAGCTGAGCCCAGCTTTGATCACCTGACCCCCATCCAACCCATAGACAGGTGAACACAATTAATGCTTACTGTTGTATGCCACTGAAAGTCTGTTAGCTGTATAGCAACAGATGACTAGCACAACATAATAAAATCTTTTATTCAGCAGCATATCCTTTTTACCTGTGACAAGTATGCATTACACACACTGACAAAATTTAGTGTCAGGTACTGTTAGACATAGAGCATGCCATGGTAAACAAGCAATACTCATGGTTGCTTATTGTCCATTGATTTGAACTTCATAATACCTCTTACCCCACTTGACCTAACTGTAAGTATGGAAGGGTATCAGAAAATCAGTCAAGGAATTATTTGATTTATTTATAAGCTATTCACAATTATATTCATATAGCAATAATTCAAATTGGCATGCTTTCCAGATAACTAAAGTTTTAATCTCAAGCTCAGAAATTTGACCCACATTGTCAGGAGATGGTATGACCCACTTATCTATCATCTCAAAGGACATGGAATATTATTTAACCTTTCCCCAGTGACTCAGGGCCACCATTACTAATTGCAGTTATTGTGTTCTGCTGTAATATATCTCTCTTTCTCTCCACAGGTCTCTTTGTCCTTCTTACTAGAAGGCGGTCAGCTGTCCATTCTTCTGCTGTCACCCAACCTGACTCTAATAGTCCTCTTTCTCCTAACTTGCCTTCTCATAATTCCTATATCTTGACCAGATAATCAATTTATTAAGTATATTTTAAAAGAAAAGGAACTCAGAGTGTGACACTCTGACCCTCTCATGTTAAGTGAAGGGTTTTTATGCATGGGCTTCTTAATAACAATTCCTGGCCCTCAGAATTCTTTCTTGCCAACTTTAGGATTCAAGACAATATTCCAGAAAAAAGAGACCATTGGATAACAGTTTGACTTTTAATGAGGTTTGACATACCTTACTTTTGTGTTTTAGAGATCTTTGAAGTGTTTTTCGTATAATCTTACTTAATAATCACAAAACGGTTCATATACTGGACAAAAAGGGTCTTAGACCTAAATGGATTCCCACTCCAGTGTGAAAGCAGGGCATTTCTTTTCTCTCTGAACACCTTAGTGAAATTACAGAAAATCAATAGGTTGTAGGCCCTAAAACCTCAAGAACTATACAACTGTAAGCGGTTTATCTCAAAAAATAAGCACCAGAAATGAAACATGACTATAGATATTCAAATGTGCCATCTCATTAGCAAAGTATAAGGAGAAATATCACTCAGGAGTAGAAAGAGAACCTGTATGAATACTCTGCCCACATTAGTTTTAGAATTTCTGGATCAGTTTTATAGAATTTTATTTAACTAAGCAAATCAGATGAAAATAGCCTATACTCATTTGCTTTACTCCTTAAAGATATATTTGTCTTATTTTTTTAGTGTCTTCAGGTTGTATTTATTTGTTTCCCAAAGTAGTTTGCTAGGAAACTAGATACTGAAGCAAGATTCCTATTTTAGAAAGAGCTGGCATGGGAGTAAAAGGCAGAAAACTGTACTTGAACAATTAAAATAAAACAAAAACAAAAAAAAACTTTTAGACCCCCCAAAAAATACAAAGTAGAAGGGTTTTGCTATTTTTTTCTAGGACAGGTTTGAACTGCACAGGTCCATTAAAGGTGAATTACTTTTTTCAATAAGTACTGACAGCCCTTTGCCTTTGTGAGTTTTGCATCTCTGTGGTATGGTATTTTTATCTCTCAGAATCAAATCATCACTTGTTCAGAAAGATAAATTAATGTCAAAGATTTATATGTTCATTTTCTTACCATCACCAGGGGTAACAGGGCTGAGGATTACTGCATTTCTTAGTGTGCAACAATGTTACATGTGATGTTCCCATTAGTTTTCCAGTCACATCTAACACAGTGCCTGGGACATAACAAGCACTGAATAAGTGTTTGAGGAATCAATATATTTGTAAACTCATCAGATTTGTAAATTATTTGCCTTGTTTCTTCAAGTTACAGCTATTTGAGAATCAAAAAATACATCTAGATTTAATGAATCACTAGTCTATCATTTGCCAAGCTATTTGTATTAACCACAACTTCCATTATTAATTGCCTTCTGTGTACAAATGTCTGGTAATGATACAGTGAGAAGAAAGCAGATACAGAAAGAGAGAGCAAGTGGGGAAAGAAGCAATTGCCCTGAAGTAGAATTAACTGTTTCAAACACATTGCCTTTGTCTTTGGTTCATGTAATAACTGTTTCTGTGCTGTCTTCCACTGTACACTGCATGTCAGCACCTCTGACGGAATAAAGAAACACATTTCTTCTGCTTCTCTCCACATACAGCCTATGCACACAGGCAGTTAATGGGTTCAAATGCCCTCACAAAAGCATGTTCCATCAGTAGGCTCCATTTGCCACATGTGGGGTTGTGTAGAAACAGTTCTGAGAAAAGGTCTCAACTACCTGTTCTCATCATTATCTCTGATAGAATTTAAAATTTTATGACACAAAAATATGTAGCTTGGACTGCTGGTTGATATTCTCTTCTTAAATCTATATAGCTCACTGAGCAATTTAATTGCTATAGGTAGACATTTGCATGTCTTGTACATATTTAACTTTAGCAACCCTATAGTCATATTCCTCTAATAGCTGTCTAAACATCATTCATCCTTTTTTTCTTTTTTAAATATTTATTTTTTATTTAATTCTTATTCAAGTACAGTTTTCTGTTTTATATTCCCAGCCCTGCCCACCCCCAGTGCCCCCCACCTCCCTCCCATTTCCACCCCCCATCTTAATTATTGTCCATGTGTCCTTTATACTTATTCATGTGATTCCTTCCCCTTTTCCCCTATGATTCTCTCCTCTCTACCCTCTGGACCCTGTCAGCCTGCTCCGTATTTGAGTGTCTTTGGTCATATTTTGCTTGCTTGCTTGTTTGTTTTGTTCTTTAGATTCCTGTTAAAGCTGAGATCATATGGTATTTGTCTTTCACCACCTGGCTTATTTCGCTCAGCATAATGCTCTCCAGTTCCATCCATGCTGTTGCAAAGGGTAGCAGCTCCTTCTTTCTTTCTGCTGCATACAATTCCATTGTGTACATGTACCATAGTTTTGGATCCATTCATTTACTGATGGGCACCTAGGTCACTTCCATCACTTGGCTATTGTGAATTGTGGTGCTATGAACATTGGGGTGCATAGGTTCTTTTGGATTGGTGTGTCAGGGATCTTAGGATATACTCCTAATAGTGGAATTGCTGGGTCAAAAGGCACGTTCATTTTTAGTTTTCTTAGAAAGTTTCATACTGTTTTCCATAGTGGTTGTACCAGTCTGCAATCCCACCAACAGTGAACTAGGGTCCCCTTTTCCCCACAACCTCTCCAGCACTTGTTGTTTGTTGCTTTGTTTATGATGGCCATTCTGACCGGTGTAAAGTGGTATCTCATTGTGGTTTTAATTTGCATCTCTCTGATAGCTAGCGATATTGAGCATCTTTTCATGTGTCTCTGGATCCTCTGTATGTCCTCCTTGGAGAAATGTCTGTTCAAGTCCTTTGCCCATTTTTTAATTGGGTTTAAACATCATTCATCTTAAATTCAGTTATTCTGTAGGATCTCAAAACTATTTTCTTTTTTAATTTAATTATTTTTCAAGTACAGTTTTCTATTACTCCCATCCCATCCCAACCCCCGTGAAAACTACTTTCTATTTGCTGTAGTTATTATTTAAAGAGGTCACATGGTGAATTCTTTTAAAATAGTTTTTTTTTCATTTCCTTTTATTAGGAAAAAAGTATAGCAGGGGGAAAAGTGAAAACTAACTCCCCAATTTCTCCTACTGTTCTCCAAAACTCACCCTTATCAACAAAGATAACACTGTTGACGGTTGAATATATATCCTTACAGTCATTTTCTATAAGCATACTAACACTGATACATACATTTATAGGTACATATATTTGCACACATGCATACTCTATACAATCATTCATATCCTATTTTTTTACTTTTTATGATTTGCCATTCCTAGTTTTGTAGTCCAGTTTTCCATTCAGTTTCTTGCAGTATTTTAAGAATAGATCTTTATACACATGTAAACTGTAATAATAGATACAGAAATCAATGATCATTCCTGTTGGGGATCAAGCATGTGTGATGTATAGGTGAGTATGTGTATGTATATGTGTATCTCACCTAGAAGATCCAGACAAGACAGGTGAGAGAACTATTTAAAACCAACTGGGCATTTTTTGTTTATAAAGCTTGAGTGGGTTCTTTAATGGGAATGTCATTTAATTAATAAAATAAAAGTGCATCAACACAAAAATGATTCAAAATACAAATGGTATAAAAAGCAATTAAATCAGGAGCATTTATTCACTCAAAAATATATGATTGCCTACCCTGTGCAAGGCATAGTGCTAAGAATTATTTATATAGGGATAAGATATGGTCTAATTACCAGGGATAATTACAAAATCTATTATAAGTGCAGTTTTCAGTTAGTCTCCAGTCCTTTTTCTCTAATAGAAAGGTAATATCTTCTAGCCATGAGTGTCTAATGGCAAAGTTTTAGTTACAATTCTCATATAAAACTGAGGGACAATATACAAATATATTGACATTAAAAATGTCAAGGTCATAAAAAACAAAGAGAGTGTAATAAATAATCACATATGGATAAAAAAACTATGGTACATATACACAGTGGAATTCTATGCAGCAGAGAGAAAGAAGGAGCTCCTGCCTTTTGCAACAGCATGGATGGAACTGGAAAGCATTATGCTGAGTGAAATAAGCCAGGTGTTGAAGGACAAATACCATATGATCTCACCTTTAACAGGAAGCTAAACAACAAAACAAACAAGCAAGCAAAATATAACCAAAGACACTGAAATAGAGAACAGGGGGACATCGACCGGAGGGGAGAGGGGAGGGAATTTCAGGGGGAATATGGGAGGGATTTAGAGGAACAAATGTAGAGGATACATGGACAACAACTAAGAAGGGTGGAAATGGGAGGGATGGGGGGAGCCTAGGGGGGTGGGATGGGATGGGAGTAATAGAAAGAAAACCGTACTTGAAAAATAATTAAATATTTTTTTTAAAAAAGAAATAATCACATATCAAAGGAAACTAAGGAGACATGATAACTCAATGTGTTATGGTATCCTGGAATACAAAGAGGACATTAATGGAAAAACTGGGAACTAGTATAAAGGACACATGGACAACAACTAAGGGGGGTGGAAATGGGAGGGAGGTAGGGAGCATGGGGGGTGTGCTGGGATGGGAGTAAAAGACAGAAAACTGTACTTGAACAATAATTAAATTTAAAAAATGAAAAAAAAGATTTTTTTTTAAAAAAAGAGAGCACAAGCCTGCAAACCAGAGGATCGCTGTTCAATTCCCAGTCAGGGCACATGCCTGGGTTGCAGGCCAGTTCCCTGCAGGCCATTTCCCAGCAGGGGACACACAAAAAAGGCAACCATACATTGATGTTTCTCTCCCTCTCTCCTTCCCCTCTAAAGATAAATAAATAAATAAAATCTTAAAAAAAGAAAAAGAAAAACTGGGGAAATCCAAGTACATTTTGGAATGTAATTAATAGTATTGTACCAATGTTATCTTAGCTTTGACAAACATATACAGTAACATACATATCGGGAAGCTGGGTGAAGGGTATAGAGAAACTCTTTGTATCATCTCTGCAACTTTTCTGTAACTTTAAAGTTATTCCAATATAAAACAATTACTAAAAAAATAACAGCCAACAGCAGTAAAGGTAAGGAGGTATAGAAATAAAATAGCAGTTTTGTATTCTTATATTTTCTATGTACTAGGCACCATACTAACTATACATATGATCCCAATTAAATCTCTAAAACAGTCTGAAAGATCCTATTATTACCTTTATTTCACTGATGAGGAAAGTGAACATCAGTGAAGTAAAATAACTCGTCCTAGGACACCCTGGTAGGAAGTGGCAGAGACAAAGTTGGAATCCTGATATCGAAACAAAACCAGTCTAGAATCCTAACCACTATACTATACCACTCCCACTAAAGAATTTTGCTTTTTTTCCCCATGAGGCTCCAGACCACTTGTCTTTCTGCAATGTAACATATTCAAATAAGTGCTATCTTTATGGAAGATTTTGTATTTACTAAGTCTCATTTGTAGTGCCCAAGACTCACTAAATCAATCAAGACTGTTCTTGTTTTTGTTTGGTTTTTTATTTGTTTTAACTTATTTTGTTGCTTCTGTTAGCTGTCAGCTATCTCTGTCATTTTTCATTTGCACATTCATATATATCCTTTACTCCACTGAATAGGAACCCACCTTCCAGTGTCATCAGAACAATCAAGTCTATCTGCAGTCTGCACTTGGAATAATGCATTAGTGTGCACTAGGAGGTGATTCCTGTAGTGACTGAGTTAAGTTGTGCAAAACTGTCCTTTTTTCTTGTGCTTATCTCTGCATGAGTGTCTCAAGGATTCATTTTTTTCATTGGCCATCTGCTAAGATGAGGCCATCTGCTGAGACCTAAGGTTAGGTCTCAGACTGCCTCATTATCTTAAAAAATATCCCCCATGGTTGTTGGTCACTGGTAATATCATTCTGGCATAACTCACCATCCAAGCCACACTGAACAGTCTTAACTCATTTCTTCAATGCCCTCTCTTGAAACTCATGCTGACATTGCCTGCTCTTTGCTATTAGTGTGAATTACCATGTTTTTAATGGTTCCAAAAGGAAAGGAAGCTGTTTTCGGCAAAAGACCTTAGACAAACAGTATCCTTTGGAAAGTGCTTCGATTTGAAACTATTTCTTTTCTTCTCCAACTGCAGGTAACAACAAAATAGCTGGTCGACTCACTGTGTATAAACAGACACTCAAAATCTAACCACTGATTCTCCAAAAGAAAGGCCCTTTTCAGCATTTTAGAGCTGCTAAGTGATTGTTTCTTTTTTAAAAATATATTTTATTGATTATGCCATTACAGTTATCCCATTCCCCCCTTCACTCCCCTCCACCCTACATACCCCTCCCCCACCATTCCCCCCTTTTGTTCATGTCCATGTGTCACAAGTTCTTTAGATTCTGTATTTCCCATAGTATTCCTTCCCTTCCTCTATTTTCTACCTACTGTCTATGCTACTTATTCTCTGTACCTTCTCCCCTCTTCTTCTCTTCCCACTCCCCTGTTGCTAACCCTCCATTTGATCTCCATTTCTATGGTTCTGCTCCCGATCTAGCTGTCCTCTTAGTTTGCTTTTGTTTTAGGTATGGTTGTTAATAACTGTGAGTTTACTGTCTTTGCACTGTTCATATATTTTACCTTCTTTTTCTTAGATAAGTCCATTTAACATTTTATATAATAAGGGCTTGGTGATAAAAAATTCCTTGAATTTGACCTTATCTGAGAAGCACTTTATCTGTCCTTCCATTCTAAATGAAAGCTTTGCTGGATAGAGCAGTCTTGGCTGTAGGTCTTTGGATTTCATGACTTGGAATACTTCTTTCCAGCTCCTTCTTGCCTGTAAGGTCTCTTTTAACTATCCACTGATAGTCTGATGGGAACTCCTGATTGTTTCTTTTTTTAAGGGAAAAAAAGGAAACAAAGTCTGTAATCTATAGAGTGGGAAATGCTAGCCTGACCAAGAAATATGCCTATCTCATCCCTCAGGAATATCACTCAGAGAATCAGTAGCTTCTGATTGATCCAAAAAGAAGAAAAGAACATCTTTTCAGATACAGGGAATTTCTATGAGAAAGGCAGCACAGTAAAGTACTCAGCCAGTTCATACTTATTCTCCTTGTATTATTTGGCAGGTTAATTTCACTAAGTATCCCTAAGGGCCCTGACTGCTCTGACATTACAATAGTTCGACAATGGAACACAGATAAAAATGTAGTTCAAATGATGGATCAGTCCCAATCTTGTTCAACTAGCCTATGGTGTTCAAAACACTAATTAGTATGCAAAGCAGAAAAATAATTTGCCTCACCCAACATATTCGGTTTTCTCTTCTCCCAATACTTCCTGTCATTCAGAGTAGTCTAATTTATTTCCTTTGAATGGCCTTACTCATTCCCACTCACATCTTTGTCCACAATATTATCCTTTCTTGGTAGTTCTTCCCTTTTCTACTTAAATTCTATTGCTCCTTCAAAGCATAGCTCAATATTTGCTGAATCAAGTTTTTGCTAATTTCTATCAACCAGTGATGTTTCCCTTTTTTGAAATCCAATAGCACTGTGTGAAAAAACTGATAATTCTTTTGTTTACCTGGGTGTTCAAATGTGTTCTATGTTTCAGCTGTATCTTTTAAAAAGGTATTTCCTCTAATTGCAAATAAGTTGAATATATTTGAAAACTTTATCTGTTTGGAAATACCTATTGATTACTTCCAAATATGCATATCATGAAGAAAATATACTGTATTTCTTTAAATATATTTATGCATTTCAGAACTTCTGAAAATGACCCTTTCATAATTAATCTCAAATTAGATTTTATTGTATCTTAAAATCTGAATTAGAGTGTTTTATTTAAAAATGAATTTTTCTTACACACATCATTATCTCAGGATTTATTTTGCATTTTTAGTTCTTCATTACCAATCTGTTGTTAATTAACACTTTTTAAAACAAACATTTAGAGGAACAATGTAGTGGGCACATATATTTTCATAATGTTCATTACAATTTTAAAATAAATGACTTGGTTTACACTGGTCAGAATGGCCACCTTAAACAAAGCAACAAACAAGTGTTGGAGAGTTTGTAGAGAAAAGGGGACCCTAATTCACTGCTGGTGGGATTGCAGACTGGTACAACCACTATGGAAAACAGTATGGAACTTTCTAAGAAAACTAAAAATGGATCTGCCTTTTGACTCAGCAATTCCACTGCTGGGATTATATCCTAAGATCCCTGAAACACCAATCCAATAGAACCTATGCACCCCAATGTTCATAGCAGCACAATTTATAATAGCCAAAGGTTGGAAGCAACCTAACTGCACATCAGTAAATGAATAGATCCAAAAACTATGGTACATTTATACAATGGAATCCTATGCAGCAGAAAGCAAGAAGGAGCTCCTACCCTTTGCAACATCATGGATGGAACTGAAAAGCATTATGCTGAGTGAAATAAGCCAGGTGGTGAAAGACAAATACCATATGATCTCACCTTTAACAGCAACCTAAACAACAAAACAAACAAGGAAGCAAAATATAACCAAATACACTGAAATACAGCACAGGCTGACAGTGTCCAGAGGGGTGAGGGGAGGGAATTTCAGGGGAAAAGGGGAAAGGTTTACAGGAACTAGTATAAAGGACACATGGACAAAAACTAAGGGGGAGTGGAAATGGGAGGGAGGTGGGGAGCACTGGGGGAGTGGGCTGGGATGGGAGTAAAAAACAGAAAACTGTACTTGAACAACAAAATTAAAATAAATAAAATTTTAAAAATAAAATAAATTAAATTACTTGGTTTCTAAAAAAATAACTAAAAAGGTACTTCTGATTGCAATTCAAGATTTCTCTGAAGTTAAACAAATGATCAAGTCCCTTTATATTTATTGAGATAAAGGGAAAAATAGGTTTGTCTTATTGGACTCCAAGAAAAAATGTTCAAAATAGATTTAACTCAAAAGAAATACCAGTTCTGCCTACAGAAACTCCAAAATAGAAGTGGGAAGTGCTCTGAAATGAAGTGCTCTGATGTTTCCTGGCATTTTTCACATTATTATTATTATTATTATTAATAATAGTAGTGATAGTATTAGTATCATCAGAGACTGTTGCTAAGACAAAATGCAGCTAACAACAGTCTCGAATGATACTAATACTAACACTACTACTATTAATAATAATAATGTGAAAAATGCCAGGAAACATCAGAGTACTTCACTTCAGAGCACAAATACCATATGATCTCACCTTTAAGTGTAACCTAATCATCACAACAAACAAGAAAGCAAAATATAACCAGAGACATTGAAATAAAGAACAATCTGAGAGTAACCAGAGGGGAGGGGGGAAGGGTTTTCAAGAACAATTATAAAGGACACATGGACAAAACCAAGGAGGTATGGAAGCAAGGGAGGGAGGTGGGTTTGACTGGGATGTGGGGGCATTGGGGGGTAAATGCAGACAACTGTAATTGAACAACAGTGAAATGTTTTTTTCTTTTTAAGACAAAATGCAGCTAGATATTTTACCGAAGAAGTGAAGTTTTGGTAAAGGCTTTAGTGAAGGGCATAGACCATTTTGCCTGAGAGCGAAGGCTAGAGATATAAGAAAAAGAGCTTTGCTTGAGTAAAATAAAGAGTAAACTAAAACAAAGTATTCAGCAATCCACTGCAAGGGTGTAAATCTTTTCAAAACAATGACTTAACACCAGTACACTGATTTTTCTTAACTCTGTTAACTACCCTTAAAGGTACAATCAAGTAGTCCAGATCAAATATTCAACCAATATTTATTGAGCAATATCATGTGCAAGGAATTGTGCTAGATGTTATAGGAGACACAAGAGAATATAACACACCTGAGCTTGTACTTTAATATAAGAAGTTTTTGTTCGAAGGAAAGGATTGGGGGAAGAGAGGGATTTACAAAAACTTAGGAATCCTTGACTTTTCTCTCATCCATCATATTCTTTAAGAAAAAATCAGTCATTCCTTTTCCTAAATTTCACCCCAGCGGCATTTTTATTGCCCTCCAGGCTGTCCTGGGCACAACTGTCAGAGTGATGTTTATACTACACATATTGTGTGGTTGAGCAACACCAAATTACTTGTGTCAGAATCACATGTATCTGGACTCTCCAAGGTTGTTCCCTCCATCCATATTCACTGTAGGTCCTGACCAAAAATCATGTCCTAAATAAAATGTTCCTTGACTCTTGTGGGCAAAAATACGTAGTTCCTTCTCTTTGATCTAGTAAAACCTAGCAGATGCTATAACAGATTAGCACTCGGTAATGTATATGGGAATTAACTGCTTATATTCCATCTCCCTGTTTTACATAGTTGTGTAAGAAAGGACTCAGTTGCAGGAAACAGAAGCCACTCTACTGCTATTTGCAACAATGTGGATAGATCTTGAGAATATCACACTAAGTGACATATCAGATGGAAAAAATTAAGAACCGTATAATTTCATTCATATTGAGGATATAAAACTGAAAGCAACAAATGTACAAACAAGGCAGACAAACAAAGACACATAGATAAAGACAACATTATTGTGATTACCAGAGGGAAAGGTGTGAGGTGAGGGTAACAAAGGGTAAAGGGAGGTCAAATATATGCTTATGGAAGGAGATTTGTCTTTGTGTAGTAAACACACAATGCAATATACAGATGACATATTATAGAATTATACACATGAAGCCTATATAGTTTTATTAACCAATGTTAGCCCAATAAATTCAATTATTTTAAAAGCCACTCTAGCATCTTTAAGTAGAAAGCAAAATGTAGCACATAGGATTAGGTACTTATTAGATCTCTGGAAGTAACAGATGAGTAGACTCTGGTCTACAGCCAAACCACATAGAGTGTGCCTGATCTCATTTGGTCTAGGAAGCTAAGCAGGGTCAGGCCCAGTTAGCACTTGGAAGGGAGATAGATGAGTAGCTGTGGATTGGGCCTGCATGAATGACTTCCAGAAAAGCACACCTGGCTGGCTCCCTCAGAGAACCTTTTCCCACTATTAGGAAAATACAGAATCAGGAGGCCACCACTGAAAGCACTAAGATATAGAACACACTAGAATACTACATGTAATTCAGACAGGAATTATACATCATACTGCCTCAGTAAGGTACTCAGTAAGATGACTATATCCAAGAACACTGCTTCAGAAATGCCCCCTTGAGAACAACACGTAGGACAGTGGGATGGGCACTATCTCATTTCTGCCTTTAAAACCCCATGTGAGTGCATTTATTTGGGGTTACAAGCAAAACCTTGGCTATAAGAGACTCTGTGAGATACATATTTACAACTTTAAAAAGTTGGCAACATAGAAAAGCACACCAGAAGGAAATTAGAGTAGACGCTGAGTAATAATCTGCTGTTAGGTACCATGTATCTTTAACACCTGAAAGTCATTTCTGGCTCATAGGATATACTTAAAAATGCCTGTTGAATTCATGAATTCTGAATGTGAAAATATTATGAAGACCACTGCTATGTTTCAAAGATGTCCCTGTTTCCTGTTTTCTCTTTTTTATGATTGCAAAAATTATTTATTTTAGAGGAATGTTCATCTTAGAATAACCTATAAGAACAAAAAACACAGAATAACCTAAACATAAAACAGAAGGATGTTCATTAAATGAATTATGATAATATATTATGCAGTCATTATGATGATGACATTTCTCTGTTGACATGGGAAGATACTCGTGATCTACATGGAAAACGCAGTTTCAAACTATATCGCCATAAATATAAATTCCAGGTAAATTAGAGATATGAATGTGAGAAGCAAAAGTTTAAAACTTTTAAAACTTTGAAAGTAGAAGAATAATCCCATGAAGGAAAATAATTATAAAATAAGAGCATATTTTAGCACTAACCATAATGGAAACTGCTAAATCTGACTTCATTAAAAGGTGCAATTTTATATAAAATGAAGTAACCAGATAAAGTACATACATTAACCAAGGATTATTAGTTGTCACAGACTCTGTCCAACAGATTTCGCCTGTTGTGGTTGACAACAAGAATGAATGCACAGGCGACAACAATCCTGTGTGGAAAAAGGGAACAGGCCCAACTACTCTCTCAAGGGGAAAGTGCCTATGGTGACTCGGCCACTCCGTCAAGAGGGGAGCCCCGACCCTTGCCTAGACAGGCTTTTATTGTTTTTCTGGGGTCTTACATCATAGAAAGATTTATTATCTATTACATAGAATATTATTGTCTACATTCTAGGTACATTCAAGGAAATAAAAATAACATGCAAAGGGTAATGGTGATGAGGTCATTAGCTCTGTCCTTGGGAGAACTCATACAGGCTTTGGATATTACCTTGAAGATAGACAATACACATTTGTTGTTTTAGACCAGGATGATGGGGTTTTAGCAAGAGCAAGCCATAACAATCTGTATGCATTTTCTAGGCCTGATTCCCATGGGAAAACTTGGTTTGAAGGTCTGGCTCCTGCCCACCACTTCACTTCTGTAGTTTTTCCATACAGAGCTGAGTCACATTTGCCAGGCCAAGACAAACTGGTCTTCTACAATTAGTAATATTATATAAAGAAGTAATCAAAACTGCCCTGGCTGGTGTAGCTCAGTGGATTGAGCACGGGCCTGCAAACCAGAAGATCACGGTTTGATTCCCAGTCAGGGCACATACCTGGGTTGCAGGCCAGTTCCCAGCAGGGGCCAGTTCCCAGCAGGGGATGCACGAGAAGCAACCATACATTGATGTTTCTCTTCCTCTCTCCTTCCCTTCCCCTCTAAAGATAAATAAATAAAATATTTTTAAAAGGTGTAATCAAAACTAAAAATGTTTCCCTTAGATTCAGGAACAAGAGAGGGATATCAGCATTCACCACTCTTATTCAACATAGTAGCAGAAGTTTTAGTCACAGTAATCAAAAGAGGAAGAAACAAAAGACATCCAAATTGGAAAGGAGGAAGTAAAACTATCTTTATTCACAGATGACATGATATTGTACAAAGAACCCTAAACACTTTACCAAAAAATTACACAACTAGATATAATAGATGAATTTGGCAAAGTAGTAAGAGAAAAAATTAATATTCAGAAATAACTGGCATTTTATACAATAGTGAATATAAGAAATAAAACTAAGAAAATAGTTCTATTTACTATTGTAACAAAAAACAAAAACAAAAATAAGTTACCTAGGAATCATTGTAACCAATGCCTCTGCCACCCAAAGCAATCTAATATAACCAATGTAATTTCTACTAAAATACCAATGGCATATTATACAGATCTAGAACAAATACTACAAAAATTTATATGGAACCCCCCCAAAAAAACCCACCAAATAGTTTCAGCCATCTTAAGAAAGAAGAATAGAGTTGGAGAGATCACAATACTTGATATCAAACTTTACTTCAAGGCCACTGTAATCAAAACAGTTTGGTACTGGTATAAGAACAGGTGCATAGATCAATGGAACACAATAGAGAGCCCAGAAGTAAACCCACATCTCTATGGTCAATTAAAATTTGACAAAGGAGGCATGAATATACTATGGAGTAAAGACAGTCTCTTCAATAAATGATGTTGGGAGAACTGGACTGGTACAAGCAAAAAAATTAAACTAGACCAACCACCTGCATCATACACCAGAATAAACTCAAAATGGATAAAGGACTTAAACATATGCTGTAACACCATAAAAGTCCCAGAGGAGAACCTAGGCAGTAAAATATCAGATATCCAATGTAGCAATATTTTTGCAAGTGTATCTCCTAGGGCAAGAGAAATAAAGAAAAAATAAACAAATGAGACTACATAACAAAAAATGTTCTGCATGGCTAAAAAAAATCATAAATATGCAAGGTGACCTGACCCTATGGAAGAACACATTTGCCAATGATACATCAGACAAGGGTTTAATCTCCAAAATATATAAAGAATTCATACAACTGAAGTCCAGAAAAACAATCTAATTAAAAACAAAATGAGAAACAAAAATGAAATGATCATATCAATACATACTGAAAAAGCATTTGATGAAGTGCAGCATCTATTTACAATAAAAACAGTCAGCAAAGTGGGAATAGAGGGAGCATACCTCAACATAATGAAGCCTATATATAAGAAACCTGCAGCCAACAACATACTCAACAGGCAAAATCTAAAAGCTTTCCCTTTAGGATCAGGCACAAGACAAGAGTGTCTGCTTTCACTACTTCTATTCAACATAGTATTAGCAGTTCTAGACACAGTGAACAGACAAGAAAAAGGAAAAAAAGCATTCAAATTAGAAAGGAGGAAGTACCACTGTCATTGGTTGCAGATGACATGATAGTGTACATGGAAAACCCTACAGACTCCAACAAAAAACTACTCAACCTAATTAGTTATCTTGGCAAAACAGTGATATACAAAGTCAATATTTAGAAACCAAAGGCATTTTTCTATATCAATATAAAATATCAGAAAGAGAAATTGGAAAAAATTACATTTGCTATGGCAACAAGAAAAATAAAGTACCTAGGAATAAACCTAACCAAGGAGGTAAAAGGCTTGTACTGAAAAAAATACAGAACACTGAAGAAAGAAATTAAAGAAGACACAAATAAACGGAAGCATGTGCCATGTTCGTGGATTGAAACAATTAACATCATCAAACGTCCATACTACAATTTGTAGATTTAACACAATCCCTATTAAAATACCAGTGAGTGTCATTTTCATAGATATAGAACAAATATTTTGAGAATTTATATGAAACCATAAATGATCCCAAATAGCTGCAGTAATTTTGAGAAAGAAGAACAAAGTAGGAGGGATCACAATACCTCAAATTGCGTATATCAATTGTGTAGTGTATATCAAATTACACTACAAGGCCACTGTAATCAAAGCAGCCTAGTACAGTGGCATAAGAACAGACACAGATCAATGAAACAGAAGAGAGTTCAGAAATAAACTCATGTCTCTATGGTCAATTAATATTTGACAAAGGGGGCAGTAGAATAAAAAGAAGTAAAAATAGCCTCTTCAACAAATGATGTTAGAAAATCTGGACAGCTACATGCAAAAAAAAAAAAGTGAAACTCGACTGCCAACTTACACCATATGCAAAAATAAACTCAAGATGGAAAAATATTTAAATATACATCATGACACCATACATTCCAAAAAGAAAATATAAGCAGGAAATTTCATATGTTTGACATAGCCATATTTTTTACCAACATGTCCTCTAGAGAAGGGATATAAAATAAAGGAAAGAATAAACAAATGGGACTAAATCAAATTAAAAAGTTTCTGCATGACTAAAAAAAAAACAGCAGTAAAAAAAGAGAAACAACTGTATGGGAAAACATATTTGCTAATGTTACTTCAGACAAGGGTTTGATCTACAACATATATAAAGAACTCACAGGACTCCAATCCAGGAAGACAAACAATCCAATTAAAAAATGGGCAAAGGGCCTGAACCGACACTTTTCCAAGGACATACTGAGTGCCCAGAGACATATGAAAGGATTTTTAACATCACTATCCCACAGAGAGGTGCAAATTAAAATCACATAAGGCACCTTTTTACACTAGTCAGAATGGCCATCATAAATAAAGTAACAAACAAGTGTTGGAGAGGTTGGAGAGAAAAGGGGACCCTAATTCACTGCTGGTGGGATTGCAGACTGGTACAACCACTATGGAAAACAGTATGGAACTTTCTAAGAAAACTAAAAATGGATCTGCCTTTTGACTCAGCAATTCCACTGCTAGGATTATATCCTAAGAACCCTGAAACACCAATCCAATAGAACCTATGCACCCCAATGTTCATAGCAGCACAATTTATAATAGTCAAAGGTTGGAAGCAACCTAACTGCACATCAGTAAATGAATAGATCCAAAAACTATGGTACATTTATACAATGGAATTCTACGCAGCAGAAAGCAAGAAGGAGCTCCTACCCTTTGCAACATCATGGATGGAACTGGAAAGCATTATGCTGAGTGAAATAAGCCAGGCGGTGAAAGACAAATTTCATATTATCTTACCCATAAGTGGAATCTAATCATCAAAACAAACAAACCAAGTGTATTAGAACCAGAGACAAGGAAATAAAGAACAGACAGTGACCAGAGGGATGGGGGTGGAGGGTACCGGGGGACAGAAGAGGAATGTGTACAAAGGTCTCATGGGCAAGTACAATGGGGTGGTGATTGTTTCTGGGAGCAGGAATTGGATGGGGTAGGGGAGGGCAATGTGGTTGGGGGAAATGGGGACAACTGTACCTAAACAATAATAAATAAATAAAGTAAATTAATTATCCATTAAACATTTAAAAAGTGGGCAAATGACTTGAACAGACATTTCTCCAAGGAGAACATACAGAGGATCCAAAGATAGATGAAAAGATGCTCAGCATCACTACCCATCAGAGAGATGTAAATCAATACCACAATGAGATATCACCTCACACCAGTCAGAGTGTTCATCATAAACAAACCAACAAACAAGTGATGGAGAGGTTGTGGAGAAAAGGGAACCCCTGTGCACTGCTGATAGGAATGCAGCCACTTTTCCACACTGGTGCAGCCATTGTGGAAAAGAGAATGACATTTCCTAAAAAAATTGAGAATGGAACTGCCTTATGACCCAGCAATTCCACTGGCGGGAGTATACATGAAGAGTCCTGAAATACCAATTCAAAAGAACCTATGCACCCCTATGTTCATAGCAACATTGTTTACAACAGCCAAGTGCTGGAAACGGCCTAAGTGTCCATTAGTACATGAGTGAATAAAAAAACTGTGGTTCATTTACACAATGGTATACTACACAGCAGAGAGAAAGAAGGAGCTCCTACCCTTCAAGGCAGCATGGATGGAACTGGAGAGCATTATGTTAAGTGAAGTAAGCCAGGTAGTGAAAGACAAATACCATATGATCTCACTTATAAGAGGGATATGATGAACAAAATAAACTAATGAGCAAAATAGAACCAGAGATATGGAAACATGGACCAGACTGACAGTAACCAGAGGGGCAGGGGGAAGTTGATGAGGGTGGAAAGAAGGGGAAGGCATTAGTCAAAGAGCACACATGAATGACCCACGGACATGGACAACAATGTGGGGATTGACTGTTGGAGTGGGAGGTAGCCTGGGTGGAGGAGGGCAATGTGGAAAAAATTGGGACAACTGTAATAGAATAACAATTTTTAGAAAACTTGAAAAATGTGGTTGGGTTAATAATAGAAATATATATATAAAATCAACTTGAATGTGAAAAACCATAGGGATAGAGGTATGCATGATTTTTATTTTGTTCTTCATGCTTTTCTATATTGCCAATTTCTTAACAAGTAACTTGAATTAATGTTATTTTGAAACCATACATTCATTATGGAATATTTGCAAAGCACATCAAAACACTGTATTGAAAAAGTCCCCTTCATCTCACTACCTTTTAAAGAACCCCACAGTAAATGTTTTTGGTATAGTTCCTTTCATTGTGTTTGCCTGTGTTCCTTGTCTGTCCTTTCATAGTTGAGATGGGACTATTTATATTTTCAGTTTGCTTTTATTCATTTATTCTAAGCACTTCCCCATATTATTTTAATATTTTATAAGCACTATTTCTATAGTTGTGTACTATTTGCGTGTTTGTAAATCTGAAACTATAAATGTGTTTTCTAGAAATTCTAGGGTATATTTACCTACCAATTTCATAATACAAGCCTCAAATTTCACAGCTTCTTCTGTACATTGACTGAGGGTAATGAGTTATCTGTCAGTTCTATTCCTGCCAGTATTCCCCAATTACTAAAATTCCCACTTGAATAAGCAAAATATTAAGTGGATTTATTAAACTTTCTTTTAGAATGAATCAACTGGAGGCTGTCTCAATACATTAGTAAAGCTTCTTTGGAGTTACATTATCCTCTGGTACAAAGCTGGTGCTTAAGAGGTTTTTTTGTGCCCTTCATTCAGTAGATTGGAAGTTGACAATTGTCATTGTGTGAATCTAGTACACAGCATGAGCTGGTGGCCCCCATCAGGTACACTGAACATGCTTTACAAACCTCTAAACTATATGCAAGAAAGGGTGACACTTTGAAATATGATTTTATGGTATAATCATCCAGAAACTCATCAGTACCCATGGGCACCTTGACATTTCATTGCTGTGAAACTCATCATCTACCACCTTAAAATGTCATTTGTTGGATTTAAATTCAGTAGCTCTGTCTTTCCCAAGCTGTTATTTTAAAAGGTTATTGATGTCTTTCTGTGAAAAAATAAGGTGATAAATATAAATAAGATACTTTGAAACTGCTACTTTGCACTGGCTGGTGTAGCTCAGTGGATTAAGCATGGGCCTGTGAACCACACAATCGTGGTTCGATTCCCAGTCAGGGCACAAGCTTGGGTTGCGGGCCAGTTCCCAGCAGGGGACTCACGAGAGGCAACCATACATTGATATTTCTCTCCTTCTCTCCTTCCTTTCCCCTCTAAAGATAAATAAATAAAAAATCTTAAAAAAAAGAAACTGCTACTTCATTAATTTGTTACTCTCTTTCATAATATTACATATTCTTGGGTCATTTAAGACAATTCACTCTCTTAATTAAGATACAAACAGCTTTGCCTTTTAGATTGTAACATAGAAAGTATCAGGACTTCTGCCAAGATGGAGGTGTAGGTGGAAACACTGTGCCTTCTCCCACACCAAGTTTAAAGACAACAAAGTTTTAGTAAACAAAAATGCAGTCAAAATACAGAAAATTGAACTATACGGAAGTCTGACAACAATGAACCCTTCAACCGGACGGGTAAGAGGGGCAGAGCCAGCAGCAGAGCAGGGTTGGGCAGGAAAGATCCCCCAACCCAGGTGCCCAGGCAGCCGTGGATGAATCCCAGGTGTCGGGTAGCAACGGGTGGACCCAGTGAGGGCACAAGGCACTGGGTGGCCACGGTCACACATTTGCACATAGATAAACTAGTGAAGGAATGAGCAGTGAGACAGACCACGCAAGGCCCCAGCAGCAGGAAACAGTAGAGGGGACTGCCGTTGCTCCTCTTTGACCCCGCCCCCACAAACAGCTTCACAACCCAGCGACTGAGTTGCCCCACCTTGGTGAACACCTAGGGCTCTGCTCCTCATAGGTAACAGGCACAAACAGTCCAAAATATGGCTCAAGAAGAACTCAAAGCCCCAGAGCCGATAATAACTCTAAGCAAAAATGAAATAGCGAACCTCTCAAATGCACAGTTCAAATCACTGATGATCAAGATGCTCACAGAACTGGTTGATTTTAGTCACAAATTAGAGGAACATATGAAGGCTAAACTAATTGAAATTAAGGGAAATTCACAGGAAACCAATAGTGATGGAAAGGAAACTGGGACTCACATCAAGAGAGTGGATAAGAAGGAAGAAAGAAACAACCAAAGAGAAAAGAAGGAAGAAACAAGAATTTAAAAAAAAAATGAGGAGAGGCTTAGGAACCTCCAGGACATCTTTAAATGTGCCAACATCCAAATTATAGGGCTACCAGAAGGGGAAAAGAAACAGCCATGAGTGGAAAACTTATTTAAACAAGTAATAAAGGAGAACCTCCCCAGTTTGGCAAAGGAAATAGACTTGCAGGAAATCCAGGAAGCTCAGAGAGTCCCAAAGAAGTTGGACCCAAGAAGGAACACACCAAGGCACATCATAATGACATTAGCCAAGATGAAAATGAAGGAGAGAATCCTAGAAGCATCAAGGGATAAGGGGACAGTCACCTACAAAGGAGTTCCCATCAGACTGTCAGCGGATTTCTCAAAAGAGACCTTCCAGGCAAGAAGGGGCTGGAAAGAAGTATTCCAAGTCATGAAATCCAAAGACCTTCAGCCAAGACTGCTCTATTCAGCAAAGCTTTCAATGAGAATGGAAGGGCAGATAAAGTGCTTCTCAGATGAGATCAAATTCAAGGAGTTCATCATCACCAAGCCCTTATTATATGAAATGTTAAAGGAACTTATATAAGAAAAAGAAGATGAAAAATATGAACAGTGAAAGGACAGCAAACTCACAATTATTAACAACCACGCCTAAAACAAAAGCAAACTAAGAGGACAGCTAGATCAGGAGTGGAACCATAGAAATGAAGATCACATGGAGGGTTAGCAACAGGGGAGTGGGAGGAGGAGAAGGGGGGAGAAGGTACAGAGAATAAGTAGCATAGATGGTAGGTAGAAAATAGATAGGGGGGCAAGAATAGTATGGGAAATGTAGAATCTAAAGAACTTGAGACACGTGGTTATAAACTAAAGGGGGGAGGAATGGTGGGGGGTGTGCAGGGTGGAGGGGAATGAAGGGGGGAAATAGAACAACTGTAATGGCATAATCAATAAAATATATTTAAAAATTAAAAAAAAGAAAGTAACAAAAAATTAGGATGGTTGGAAATATTTTGAATGGATCACTGTCCAGCTTTCATATATTGCTAAATAAATCCCTAGTCATCATTTGGCTGTGGTTACCCAAACCTGACATCTAGCCCTCTCCCACCTTCTAGCTGCTTTTGACTTACACCTCGCCAGAATACTGATAGTCCTTTCTTGTTAGCATATGAATAATAGAGCTCATTTGAATTTTAGCCACTCCAGACACTTACCCTACCAATAAACCCTGTAAGAGAAGTGACTGTGTCTTCATCCTTGTAATCCCAACCAATGCCTAGAATATTGCTTGTGGTACAAAATAGAAAAAAATAAAGCCTTGTAAGATTGAATTGCTACTACCTAGGAAAGAAATTCCCAATTAAATTTTGTTAGTCATGGGCCACAAGGAGCATTGAACTAAAAAGCATGATTGGGGTTATGTGTGTGTGAGGGAATGGGTTAGCTCACACCAATTAATGCTTTAAAATAGTATCCTACTTCTGAAGACTACTGTGTCCTCCCAAAATTCGTATGTTGACACCTACTCTGATGGTATTTGGAACTGAGGCTTTTGGGGGGTGATTAGATCATGAAGGTAGAGACCTCATGAATGGGTTAGTGGCCTTATGACAAAGACCCTAAGGAGCACCTTACCGCTTTCCACCATGAGAGGACCCAGTGAGAGATCACCATCTATGAACCAATAATCTGCCATTCCCTCCATCTTAGACTCCTCAGCTTCCAAATCTGCAGGAAGCACATTTCTACCAAGTCCTTCAGTCTATCTATTTGTTATAGCTGTGGACTAAAATATTTACCACATAAAATATGTGCTTTTCTTATGAAATCTGAACATACTGCTTTATTTCTAGATCTAAATTCAAAGGAATGTGAAGAGTTCCTTAACATATACCTCTCTCCTACTTCAGTAGTAACAATACATAATAAGGAATATATACAAGCTTCTCATAATACTGATGTTGTCAACTTTAAAATAGAATATGGTTCAGTTGGAGGGGGAGGCAAAATGGTTCATGACAGCAGGAGAGTACTTTATGATATTTACAGTCACAGCCGGTGGAGAAGAGATAGAAGATTTTTAGGCTCTATATAGGTTTAACCATAATCTTCAACCCAATGGAACAGAACAGAGAGCCCAGAAATAAACCCAAATCTCTACAGTCAATTAATATTTGACAAAGGGGGCAGTAATATAAATGGGATAAAGATAGCCTCTTCAACAGATGGTGTTGGAGAACTGGACAGCTACGTGCAAAAAAATGAAACTTGAGCACCAAATTATACCATACACCAAAACAAATTCAAGTTGGACAAAGGACTTAAATATAGGCCGTGACCCCATTAAAGTCCTAGAGGAGAGCATTGGAAGGAAAATATAAGAAATTCCACACAGCAATATTTCTACTGATATGTCCCCTAGAGCAAGGAATATAAAGGGCAGAATAAATGAATGGAATCTCATCAAAATAAAAGGCTTCTGCATGGCTAAAGAAAACAGCATTAAAATAAAAAGACAACCAACTGTATGGTAAAACATAGTTGCCAATGATACCTCAGAGAAAGGTTTAATCTCCAAAATATACAAAGAACTCACACGACTTCACTCTAAGACAACTAGCCCAATTAAAAAATGGGCAAAGGACTTGAACAGACACTTCTCCAAAAAGGACAGAGGATCCTCTGGATCCTTCTCCATACAGAGGATCCAGAGACACATAAAGAGATGCTCAATATCACTTGCTATCAGAGAGATGGAAATTAAAACCACAATGAGATACCACTTTAAACCAGTGAGAATGGCTATCATAAACAAAGCAATAAACAACAAATGTTGGAGAGGGTGTGGGGAAAAGGGGACTCTAGTCCACTGTTGGTGGGATTGCAGACTGGTACAACCACCATGGAAAACAGTATGGAATTTTCTAAGAAAAATAAAATTGGACCTGCCTTTTGACCCAACAATTCTACTGCTGGGATTATATCCTAAGAACCCTAAATCACCAATCCCAAAGAACATATGCACCCGAATGTTCATAGCAGCACAATTTACAATAGCCAAGAGTTGGAAGCAACCTAGGTGCCTGTCAGTAAATGAATGGATCAGAAAATTATGGCACATACACACAATAGAATTCTATGCAGCAGAAAGAAAGAAGGAGCTCCTACCCTTTGCAACAGCATGGATGGAGCTAGAAAGCATTATGCTAGGTGAAATAAGACAGGTGTTGAAGGACAAATATATGATCTCACCTTTAACAGGAAGCTAAACAACAAAACAAACAAGCAAGCAAATTATAACCAAAGACACTTAAATAGAGAACAGGGGGACAGTGACCAGAGGAGAGAGGGGAGGGAATTTCAGGGAAAACAGGGAAGGGATTTAGAAGAACAAATATAAATGGTACATGGACAACTCAGAAGTGTGGAAATGGGAGGGAGGAGGGAGCACAGGGCAGGGATGGGATGGGAGTAATAGAAAACTGTACTTGAAAAATAATTAAATTTTAAAAAATGAAACTATAAATTTTTTTAAATATAATTTTTATTTAATTCTTGGTCAAGTACCGGTTTCTGTCTTATATTCCCAACCCTGCCCGCCCCCCACCCCATGCTCCCCGCCTCCCTCCCCTTTCCACCCCCCACCCTTAGTTATTGTCCATGTGTCCTTTATACTTGTTCATGTGAGTCCATTCCCTTTTCCCCTATGATTCTCTCCCCTCTCCCCTCTGGGCCCTGACAGCCTGTTCCATATTTGAGTGTCATTGGTTGTATTTTGCTTGCTTGTTTGGTTTGTTTAGATTCCTGTTAATGGTGAGATCATATGATATTTGTCTTTCACCGCCTGGCTTATTTCGCTCAGCATAATGCTTTCCAGTTCCATCCATGATGTTGCAAAGGGTAG
>NW_028079197.1:1494484-1639376 GCF_014824575.4 Sturnira hondurensis
CATTTCATATAATAAGGGCTTGGTGATGATGAACTCCTTGAACTTGACCTTATCTGAGAAGCACTTTATCTGTCCTTCCATTCTAAATGAAAGTTTTGCTGGATAAAGCAATCTTGGCTGTAGGTCTTTGGATTTCATGACTTGGAATACTTCTTTCCAGCTCCTTCTTGCCTGGAAGGTCTCTTTTGAGAAATCAGCTGACAGTCTGATGGGAACTCCTTTGTAGGTGACTGTCCCCTTATCCCTTGATGCTTCTAGGATTCTCTCCTTCATTTTCATCTTGGCTAATGTCATTATGATGTGCCTTGGTGTGTTCCTTCTTGGGTCCAACTTCTTTGGGACTCTCTGAGCTTCCTGGATTTCCTGCAAGTCTATTTCCTTTGCCAGACTGGGGAAGTTCTCCTTTATTATTTGTTCAAATAAGTTTTCCACTCATGGCTGTTTCTTTTCCCCCTCTGGTACCCCTATAATCCGGATGTTGGAACATTTAAAGATATCCTGGAGGTTCCTAAGCCTCTCCTCAGTTTTTTGAATTCTCATTTCTTCATTCCTTTCTGGTGGGATGTTTTGTTCTTCCTTCCGGTCCACTCCCTTGATGTGAGTCCCAGTTTCCTTTCCATCACTATTGGTTTCCTGTGAATTTCCCTTAATTTCAATTAGTTTAGCCTTCATATGTTCCTCTAATTTGTGACTATAATCAACCAGTTCTGTGAGCATCCTGATAAACAGTGTCTTGAATTGTGCTTCTGAGAGGCTGGCAATTTCTTGGTCGCTGAGAGTTATTGGCTCTGGCACTTTGAGTTCTTCTTGTGCCATCTTTTGGGCTGTTCGTGCCTGTTACCTATGAGGAGCAGAGCCCTAGGTGTTCACCAAGGTGGGGCAACTAAGTCGCTGGGTTGTGAAGCTGTATGTGGGGGCGGGGTCATTGAGGAGCAATGGTGTCCCGGTTGCCTCCCGCCGTGGCTACCCTAGGTGCGGCAGCTGCCACCGTCACTGGGGACTGTGTGTTTTGTCCCACTGCATGTGAGTGTGCCACCGCCGTCAACTCTCGCCCCCTGGGCCTGCGTGGTCCATCTCACTGTGCACGAATGTACGACCGAGGTCAGTCTGCCCCACACTCTGACTGGGTCCGGGCTGCCTGCGTGCCTAGGTCATGGGATCTTTCCTGCCCGACCATGCTCTGCTGCTGGCTCCGCCCCTCTTACAGTCCCAGTTGAACAGTTCATTGTTGTGGGACTTCTGTATAATTCAATTTTCTGTTCTTTGGCTGTGTCTTTGTTCTCCAAACCTTTGCTGTATTCAAACTTGGTTGTGGAGAAGGCACAGTGTTTCCACCTATGCCTCCATCTTGGTGAAAGTCCCTAAAGTAACTTATTTAAATGGAAACTGGTACACTTTAAATATTTAGAATGCATTCCTAGCTCTGTACCCATATTATTATATATACTCCCTTGTTCTTGGGATATTAATAGCACCAATTATGCTTACAAATAAATTTGAGTCTAATGGCAAAGCTCTAGCAAATGGCTTGCATTGTTTATTGTTGGAAAGATAAATTGCATTAGGAGACTGCTCTCCCAGACAATGTAGTTAAAATCAAAGGTGATGTGAATGCTAAAATTCATTTGGGGACATGCACACAGTAAAGCTAAAGAACCACCTTGGATAATTTAGCTGTTCTGATGTTTTTTCTCTTAGGGCTTTAGTTCTGTTATCTTAGTGGTGCCATTTGTGTGATCTCCCAGACCTTTTCCAGTCTTCAGGCCCTAGGCTACAATGCCAGTCACTGTTACAGGTGATGCCTTCCTTATGTTAGCATTGTGTTTAACAGTTTTTTCAAAGCTTATCCATGTATATTATTTTCTTTGAATCTTCAGACTAGAAGAGCCAGAGTAGGTATTTTCCTCATTTCAGAGGTGGTCAAAGTGAAGGTCAGAGGGCTAATAAAGTAATTGGTGCTAGTAAGAGGCCTTTAGGAGACTGTTGCATGTGATACGCACTTAAAGTTAGGCCAGAAAAGCAATAAAGGAAAATGGGAAAGATTTTGAAACATTATAAAAACAATGTGTATATATTTTAAGGTATGTGTCCACACAATTTATAAATGTATAAATTAGAAAGTAAAAAAAGACCCCATCCTCCCTTCAAATCCCTCTTCCTATGGGTAACTATTATGAACAATTTGGTACATATCTAAACAGTCTTTTTTCACATGTGTGTGTTATAGATATGTATATAAAAATAATATCATGTTATACATGAGGAATTGATATTATTATCTTAACAATATGCCATGGACATCATGGCACTACTGTAGATCCACCTCATCTCTACTAACACTGCTGCATCCCATAGAATGGATATACCCTAGTGCCTTAGAGGTAGTTTCTTGTTTATTGCTATAATAAACAGTGCTGCAAAGTATTCCACTGTTCACATATGTCGGCACACTTGAGCTTTTCCATAGGATAGTTGCATAAATTTGAAGTTGCTAGGTCAAAACAATGTATATATGTATGTGTTCATATGTATGTACTTTAAATTTTAACAGATAGTATCTAAATGCCTTTCAAAGAAGTTGTACCAATGTATAGTGTGTAAAAGTGCCTGAGGGCTATTTTGAAGAAATAACTGACAGGATGTGAGGACTGGCTGGATTTGGAGGGGAAAGCAGAGTCAAAGATAACTTAAAACTCTTAGGTCTGAGTGATGTTAAAAAAAATGGTATCACCTTTAACAGAAACAGAGAAGTTTGAAGGGACCTTGGTTGAATTGAAAAAATAATAAAAGAGAATAAACATAAAAGTACAGAACACCAAAAGACTGAGTCTCTGGGCTCCCTATGGTAAGAAAGCGTAAAGAAAAGACATCAAAGAGAACAGAGGATGTGCAATCAGAAATGTGGGAGGACAAATCTATAGAGGAAGAGTTCTAAGGAGAGGCTAATCTTTGTGACATGCCATAGAGGTAAGGAATAAAAGATATCTTTGGATCTAGTGATCAGTAAATCACTAGTAACATTTGAGAATACAGCTTCAAACTGGGGAACTGTAAGAGATAGTAATTTTTTAAAAAGGAAAAAAATAATGGAAATATCAGTCATTAGGGACAGTTGGTAATGAAAGGAAAAAAATGAGGTAGGGTGGTGCTGAATAATATGTCCTACTGCCCATTCAAACATTTGGAATTCCTGTATTTAGATCTTGCCACTTTTTCAGAATATAAGAGGTCTCTAGTGACATACAGACAGTACAGGTGAAGCGAACTCTTCTTAAGCTTTTATTAGCTTACAAGGAGTTACGTAGTGCAGAATAAAAGAAGGAAACAGCAGAAAGGGGAGATGAGAGTAAATACAAGAAAATAGTAAGATAGCAAAGGCTTGCTTCACCTACCTCAAATGCTTGCTGTATTTAAGTAAATCATGTTAGTATACACAATGTTCTACTACATAAACATTAAAAACAGTTGCATAACTCTCACTAATCTATATTGATATGGAAAGATGTCTTCAATATATTTGGGTGAAAACAGGTTATAAAATGGCAAGTTTGTGTATAGGTGGTAGGGTAATGGATGATTTTAATTGTCTTCCTTGTACTCTTCTACATTATATAAATTGTAAATGTGAGTTTACCATTTGACCTAATCAATAAAGGCATTTTTAAGTGCATTCCTGCCACAAAGCCTTAGGAAAAGGCAATCCCCACCATTCTGGACAAACATAGATGGTGAAGGAGGAGAAATGGGATAAGGCCTGAGAGGATGTACATCTTTCTAGAAAGATTGTCAAGACAAATAAGCCACAGCTAGTAGCAAGATAACATAGGGCATTTTGACAAGAACAATTTTTGAGGTAGGGATCAGAGATGAGATGAGGAATAAAGTGAAACAGGAATGGGATGGAACAAGACAGGGTGGAAAAGCTTCAGAGGTAGGATGAAGGTCAGGCAAAATGATGCTATCTCTGGCACACTGTACTGTGTGTGTGTGTGTGTGTGTGTGTGTGTGTGTGTTTAAGAAGGAAGATGTAATGTTTTGTTCTTTGTTCAAATGTCATGTTCCTAATCAGAGGGACCCAACCCATGACCTAAAATCAGATTTCTTAGATATGTTATGTTAATTCTCCTGGCATATTTTCAGAAAGGCACCAAACCTGAACTCCAAGTGCATACCTCAAAAGTTTAATATCAGACACTCTTTAAGCAATTCCTGCTCTGTGTAAGTCTTCCAAGAAAGTCTTCCACATTTATATTTCTGTTGTAAAATGATATCTACCTTAGGAAAATTGATTCACAAGTTCTAGCAGTAATTCTTTGCAGGTAGAGAATGCTGCCAAGTAAAGGGGCCGTCTCTACTGAGACAAAAGCAAAGTCACTTTAGTCAGCTGCTCCGTTTGCCTCTATTTAACCAAGTCCTATAAATGGCCATGCATCTTCCCCCCACAATCCACATATAACTTGTTGAAAGTATCTAAGGAACTTGACAGACACTTCTGTCCACATTTTAAAAAGGAACACAGAAGAAAACCAGTCACTTGCTAATTTGTTGAACACATGAGGGGTTAAAAGGATTACTCCATTCCACTTAAATATACAGGTTTTCTTAATATGTTCCTTCACAAAGAACCATTTTAATATGCATTCATCAATATTCAAAAGGTAACAGTCCTGCAGACATAATCTCTGCCAGGAGTCATCACCTGACACCTACAGTAGATTTGTGGATATGTCAAAAACTGTTATTCATGTGGGCCTTTGATTAATTCATTTTAATTATCTGCATGGTCTACATGGCAAGCCCAAGTGGGTTTTCATTATGAAGGAAGAATCATTATATAATTGCCAGTGATGCAAAATTAATGAAAATAACTCAAGTCTTATAGTAGACTAGCACAGAAAGCAAAAACTATAACAGGTGTTTAGTCAAAGTAATTTCCAAACTTCAGAACTGATCTTTTTCTTTTCATAAAGCAGAACTATGGCCCTGGAAATATAATGAAGAAATATAACCTAACCAAAATGAATTTAGATCACATAATTGCCCCTGGAGTATATGTATCTGCGCTGAAAGGATACAAACACCTAGCAAAGTGATGACTTCCATTATTTAAGTGCTTGCCTTAGAAATGATTACTTATTCAACCAAAGGGTTAGGGGAAGAATTAATAAGCAACTGACATTCCATCTTGGGCCTAATTAATGCTGCAAAACAGCAAAAGAGTGCACACATTTCTATCACATGTGCATATTTTGGAGCTCTTCCCCCGCATGTACTCCTTCTTCCACTCAGCTTCTTACAGCTACAGCATAAAGAAAATTGTATCCATATATACAGTTGACTTTTGCACAATGCAGCAGTTAGAGGTGCTCACCCTAACACAGTTTAAAATTAGTGAATAACTTTCTGACTCCCCCAAAACTTTATTAATAGCCTACTAATTGACTAGAAGTCTTACTGAAACAGTCAGCACATATTTTGTACACTACATGCATTATATATTGTATTCTTACAAGAAAGTAAGCTAGACAAAATAAAACATTATTAAGAAAATTAGCCCTGGCTGGTGTAGCTCAGTGGATTGAGCATGGGCCTGTAAACCAAAGGGTCACTGATTCAATTCCCAGTCCGGGCACATGCCTGGGTTGCAGGCCAGGTCTCCAGTTGGGGGCCTGTGAGGGGCAAACACACATTGACGTTTCTTTCCCTCTCTTTCTCCTTCCCTTCATCTCGCTCTAAAAAATAAATGAATAAAATATTCAAAAAAAAGAAAATCATATGGAACAGAAAATATATTTCAGCATTTATTGGGAAAATTCACATATTGTGGATCTACGCAATTCAAATCCATGTTATTCATGGGTGAAGTGTATGCTTTTAATTCAAACCATGATCACTTATTTTGGTAAACCATGTAGTTGCTGAAGTGAAAAATTCTTCCTCATTTCTCGTGTATTTTAAGAATTAAAAACTAAAAAAACCCACCAATTGTATTTTTAATACGCAAAAGTTTTGAGGAAAATTTCATATATTGCAAAAAATGGACAACAGATAAAAAGCTCCACCTAATCAGATATTAAGGAAACACAAACTAAATTCACAACGACATACTGTTGTACAGGATTAGAATTACTAAAATTTCACAAAGTTGACAATATCAAGTGACAACATCAAGTGCTGGTAAGGATGTAAACCAATTTGAGATATCTATCTATATAGATAGATAGATAGATAGATAGATAGATAGATAGATAGATATTCCTCATCTGAGGATATGTTTATTGATTTTAGAGATAGAGGAAAGGAAAGAGCAAAAGAGGAAGGGAGAAAGAGTGAAACAACAATCATTTGTTTCCCATATACACCATAACTGGGGATCCAACCCACAACCTAGGTATGTGCCCTGACCAGAAATCAAACCTGCAACTGTTTGGTGTATGGGACAAAGCTACAACCAACTTATCCACCTGGCCAAGGCAGGATGTTCATATATTTCTGATGGGAATACAAAATGGTACAACCATTTAGCAGTTGCTTATACAGTTAAGCATATACTGACCATATGACTTCGCAATTCCACTCCTATGTATTAGCTTAGAGAAATGAAAATTCATGTCCACACAAAAATCTACACATAAAAGTTTATGGTAGCTGTATTCATAATTGTCACAAAGTGTACACAATTGAAATATCTACCATCCGTATGGATGAACAAGCTGTGTTATTTCCATTTAGTAGAATTCTACTCAAAAAAGAAAATAACAAATTACTAATACATGCAGAAACATGGATGGATTTCAAATACATTATGTTGAATAAAAGCAGCCAAACCTGAATAGAAACTTGTATGATTCTATTTATATGCCATTGTGGAGAAAGCACAGCTACAGTTTAGAAAACAGATCAGTACTTCCCAAAGGTTGGAGTTCATGGGGGATTGATTACAAAAAGATATGCACAAGGAAACTTTTGGAGAGTAATGATACGGTACTATATCTTGATTATGGTGGTTACCTGACTGTGTGTTTGTCAAAATTCATAGATCTAATAGTAGCAAGAGTGAATTTTTTAAAGATTTTTTAAATTTTTATTTATTTATCTTTAGAGGGGAAGGGAAGGAGAAGGAGAGAAATATCAATGTATGGCTGCCTCTCGTGAGTCCCCTGCTGGGAACTGGCCTGAAACCCAGGCATTCGCCCTGACTGGGAATCAAACCGTGATCGTGTGGTTCACAGGCCCATGTTCAATCCACTGAGCTACACCGGACAGGGCGCAAGAGTGAATTTTTATGTATATAAAATTATATCTTACTAAACCTTACTTTTAATAAAAAGGCCATCCTGATCTCATCCAGTTTATGTGGTCCATTCTTGTCCAAGAATGTGGGCCATTCTTGAAGTCAGTAATGTTTTAAGACATCTTTATGAAAAAAGTGTTCCAATTTTTTCTTCCTGTTGTAACAGGACACATCCCCTGGAAATGGGAGAGGGCTTTGAGCTGCACATGTGTGACTGGAGATTTTGCTCCCTTGCTAAACATGGCAACCTGAAGAGGGGCAAAGACAAACATGGCCAAAACATGACCTCATTGGTTGGAAGGCTGGACACTCTTATTGGATTTTGGCATGCATTAGATTCTGGGAGAGGAATTTTGAAATGGAGTGTGCCAGAAAGCAAAAAGTCAGTTAGTTCTTTCCTTTCCCTAGGTGGGGGGTGTGTCAATGGCCACAAGTGGGCCTGCCAACAGTGGCCAGTGCAGGCCTGTGAGCAGAGGCCTGGGGCACAGACTCCAAAAAAATGTCTGAAGCTAGACAGTGACTGCAGATCAGCTAAGCCACCTGTGTTTATGATACTTGTGGGTGAGAAAAGAGGCTCCTGGTGCAACCTTGAACTGGGCTAGCAGTGGGTGACAGGATGATTTTTCTTGGTTGCCTTAGAGGGAACAAGCTTGGAGGGAAAAACTTGCCATTATTTCCAAAGACATTGGGGATAATAGTCAGCATTGTCAATAGATTTTTGTTCTTGTGTTATTTTTAGTTCTTTAGCTTATGTAATGGTTGTGATGACAAATATTTAAATAGCTATTTTTTATTTCATACTCTGACTTTTCCTTTCCCCTTACTTTTGTTACCCAGATATTTTAGGAAGAAACTTGCCATTAAATAAAAGATTCATTTCTTTTCTGCTGAACTGTCTTCGGAGATTTTCCTGGTAGATGGTGAGTGGTAGGACCACCCCTCTGTTTAGGTTTTGTAACACTGGTACCAACTAGAGTAGGGTAGAGCAAGTGGGACTCTGTGGGTCTGTATGATGACCATTTCTTATCTCTATACTGTTGCCTCAAGGAATAGCTGGAATGATTCAGGGCATCATTTCAACTAGTGAAGTACAAGGCCAAAGCTCATCAATGGTTTTAATTAGTTTTCAATGCTGTAAAATATTCTTGCATTTGAATATTTTTTCAATATAAAAAAATCCTTTACTTTCTTTCCCAGAAGAAATCTTACAGAAAACTTTACATGAGTTGGATAAATTATATTCCATTCCATGTCACAGAGTAGGTAATTATAACTCTGAGGGGAAGCAGAGAATAGTACTTAAGAACACAGACCTTGGCATCATACATACCAAGGTTTGAATCTCAGTTCTACTTACTACAATATGTGGCTTTGAGTGCATCATTAATATTTTGAAGTTTCTAGTTTCTTTTCTATAAGTTGATGATAGCACTCATTCTCACAAGGTCGTAGTAAGATTAGAAATGATATATGGAAGGTGGCCAGTACAATATTTTCTTCCATCTGTTTTGAGATATAATTGCTGGGTAGTGTTATGTAAGTTTAAGGTGTACAGCTTGTTATTGATAAACTTATATATTGCAAAATGATTAACACCATTGCATTAACTAAAACCTCCATCACCTCATATAATTACCATATCCTATTTGTGGTGAGAACCTTTAAAATTTGCTTTCTTAGCAACTTTCAAGCATATACATTGTACTGTTAACAATAATCACTATTCTGTACAGTAAATCCCCAGAACTCATTTATGTTATAACTGAAAGTTTGTGCCCTCTGACCAACACCTTCCCATTTCCCCACCCCAGCCCCTGGTAACCACCATTATGGTCTCTGTTTCTATGAGTTTAGCTTTTTTAGATTCCACATTTAAGTGATGTCATAAAGTACTTGTCTATGTCTGTCTGACTTATTTTACTTAACATAATGCCTTCAAGATCCATCCATGTTCTTGTAAATGAGAGGTTGTCCTTCTTTTTCATAGCTAAATAATATTCCATTATGTGTGTATATATGCCATGTTTTCTCTATCTATTCATCTATTTATAGACACTCAGGTTGTTTTCATATTTTGGCTATCGTAAGTAATGTTTCAATGAACATGTGAGTGCAGATATCTATTTAAGCTCCTGATTTCATTTCTTTTGGGAGTACATCTAGAAGTGGGATTGCTGACTCATGTGGTAGTTTTATTTTTAATTTTTTGAGGAAATTCCGTATTGTTTTTCATAAAGACTATATTAGTTTACATTCCCACTAATAGTGCACAAATATTCCCTTTTCTCCACATTCTTGCTAACACTTGTTACCATCTGTCCTTTTTATGATAGCCAGTATAAAGTGATATCTCATTATAGTTTTGATTTGCATTTGTCTGCTGTTTAATGATGTTGACCATATTTTCATGTACCTTTTGGTCATTTGTATATGACATACTCTTTGAAAAACTATATTATCAGTTCCTCCACCCATTTTTATTTTTTTCAATGTAAAACAGTTTATAGTAAATTTCAAACTACTTCTCAATGAATATTTTTATCTTTTTATTATTGTTGTTCAAGTACAGTTGTTTCCATTTCCCCCCACCACTCCCCCTCATGCCAGCCATCTCCAACTCCCACCCTTGATCCTACCCAACTTTGGCTTTGTCCGTGTTTCTTAACACCCCATTACCCCTACTCCCCACAATATCCCTTCCCACCTCCCCTCTGATTACTACCCTCCACCCATTTTTAAATGAGATGTTTTTATTAAGTTGTATGAGTTCTTTTTTTATTATTATTATTTTTAAAGATTTTATTTATTTATCTTTACAGGGGAAGGGAAGGAGAGAGGGAGAGAAACATCAATGTATGGTTGCCTTCCGTGCATCCCCTGCTGGGAGTTGGCCTGCAGGGAACTGACCTGCAACCCAGGCATGTGCCCTGACTGGGAATTGAACAGCGATCCTCTGATCCACAGGCCTGTGCTCAATCCACTGAGCTACACCAGCCAGGGCAGTGTATGAGTTCTTTATACATTGTGGATATTAACCCCTTATCAGATATGTTATCTCCATATATTTTCTCTTTTCTTAGGTTGCCTTTTTGTTTTGTTGATTGTGTCTTTTGCTGCCCACACAATATTAAATACATAAAAGTGCTCTTATTATCTCTGCCCTGCACATCCCAAATTTCATCTTATTTTTACCCATTTCAGTTAGAGCCTGCATTTTTTCTTCAAGGAGTTCAAACAATCACCCACTGGAATGAGTGGAGCTCTTTTTGTTCCAGAGAGGCTATGCCACCTTCAGTGAAGTTACTTCAACACTCAATTCCAAGCTGGAGAAGAACTACCAAACTTCTGTATGATCCAAAGTTCTAGGGGACCATTAGGGCATATAGTGATATAGTATTAACTCCCAATCTTATGAAATGAGCACAAACTCATACATACAGATACATATGCATACTAACAAACATCTGATAACTGAATATTCAAGAATCGAAGGCAGCCATTTCCATCATGGAAGAATCCCAACCTCACATTGAGGTGGGACAGGAGTTATCAGGACTGCAAAGGAGATGACAAAGTAAGCAAATTGACTTGCAACTGTTTCAGAGGTTCCAAATTTTAGACCATACTCAGATTGGAGTAAGACAGTTCATTACTCACAGAAAACATCAGGAGCATCAGCCTGGAGCATCAGGCTACTTCCCTTGCCTTCAAGTTCCACAGAGTGATGGGATAAGACAGATGGAATCTACACATACAGATGTACTACATGTGAGGAACTTGGGGCCAAGGGTTAACACCTTTTAGAACAAGCAGTAAACAACTCAGTTTCTCCCAACGCTCTTCCCTCAGGAAGCAAACAGTTGTCACACATTGTGTGGTCTTGATTTACTTAATTGCCTACATGACTAACTACAGGAACTGCTCAGCATCAGAACAATTAAACTCTATAGCTTGACATACTCAGCAATAATGTTCAGAGACATGTGAGGCCCATGGCAGACTGCCTCTCTGAACAGTTATTTAGTTGGCAGTCCCTTTTATAACATATATTTTCATAAGGAAAATAAATTTACCTAGGAACTAGTATGTATCTGTACCCTTAGATTAAAATGTAGTCCCACTTTGCCTGTCAGCCATAAACAAAGTTTTCTCCAACTAGTTATGGTTTTGGCTCTGTCAGGATATTTATGGTCAATAAGACAAAACTCAAACTGAGAGAGTGGCATCTAGATGGCAGATAAGGAAGCTCCAGGTCTTTGTTTCCCCACAGAAACATTAAACAACTAGAAATTAGCTAAAGTAAATTTATAGAAGCTCTGGAAATCAAACAATCTATATCAATCAAGCAAATGCCCAATTAAGAAAAAGCCACATTCAAAATGATAGGAAACCTCATGAAGTTTTAACTTACTCCACCGCTTTCTCTAGCATGAAATAGCAGGACTTGGGCTAAGTGGTAGCCCAGTTGGCATTTCCTGGTTCCCTTTCTTGAACAAGACAGAGCAGAATGGATATAATTAGCAACAATCTAATCTGTCTAGGGGCTCCCTGAGGGATTGGACTTTGTGTTCCTTAATTTGGAATTCAGACAACCATAAGTGACACAGCTTGGATCTCAGACTAGAAAAGCTACAACAAACAGTGTGCACAGCTTGCAAAAAATTGCAGGGAGATGTCAGACCCACAAACACTTAGGGAAAGAGATTATGGACAAAGGAATACAACAGAAAAGCTAAAGCCCTGAAAATACACAGGGGAGTGATTCATAGGGAAATTAAGATATTTATAAGCAACTGCGCATATGAAGGAATTGAAAAAACCACACAGGTCCACAGAAGATATATGCCCAGAAAAGAACTGAGAAGACCTTAAGCCTCCATGCAAGTCTGGTACCAAGACTCTGAAGATGCCCTGATAATTAATGAAGGTCTTCCTCTGCGCAATTCTAATCTGCAAAGACTGGGACATAACTCTATTTCTTAAAATGTATATATATTTTTTAACAAAAGATCACAAAGCGTACAAAGAATTAGGAAAACATGGCCCATTCAAAACAAAAAAATAAATATATGGAAACCATTCCCAAAGAAATGCAGATATGAAGTTAATAGAAAAATACTTTTTTATTTTTTTATTTTTAAAAGGTTATTTTAAAAATCATTTTTAAGGTAATATGATAATACTTTAAAAATTAAAATAAAGACATAGTACCTGAAAACTTCCCAAATCTTGGGAGAGATATAGACATCCAAGTACAGCAAGCTAGGACCCTATCTTGAACAACCCAAAGATTATTCCAAGACACATTATAATGAGTATAATCAAAGACAGAAAATCTTAAAAGTAGCAAGAGGAAAATTACTAATTATACACACAGAATCTCCATAAGGCTATCAATGATTTTATCTGCAGAAACCTTAAAGGTCAGTGAAAATAGGAAGACATTTTCAGATTTCTAGGGGGAGGGAGGAAGAAAATAAAATGGCCAACCAAGAACACTATACCCAGCAAAACTGTCTTTCAGAAGTAAAGAAAGGATAAAGACATTCTCAGGCAAACAAAAACTAAGAAAATTCATCACCTATACACTTGCCTTATAAAAATACTAAAAGACCATCCTTCAAATAGAAATACAGAACACTAACAAAATGAAAATGCATAAAAGTATAAAACTCACTGGTAAAGGTAAATATATAGTCAAACTCAGAATACCTTTCCACTTTAATGGTGATATGTAAATCACATGTACCTCCAATAAAAATTAAAAGAAAATAGTATTAAAATAAATATGACTACAATAATTTGTTAATGGATAAATAATATAAAAGGATGTTAGGTGTAATATCAATAGCAGGAAATGTGAGGGAAGAGAAGTAAAAGTATAGTTTTTGAATGATATTGAAGGTGGACTATTATGAGATTGAAACAAATTGTTATGCCTATAAAATGTTTTGTGCAAGCTTCATAGCAACCACAAAGAAAAAACCTCTAGTAAAAGATAAAGTAATAAAGCATACCGTTAAAAAATCACAAAGGAAGACAGAAAGAGAAGAAAAAAGGAACAAAAGAACTAAAACCAGTCAGAAAACAATGAACAAAATGGCAATAGTAAGTTATTACCCATCAATAATTACTTAAACATAGATAGATTAAATTCTCTAATCAAAAGATACACATAGGATGAAAGTAAATGGATATGCACTCCTCTCAAGGACACACAAAATATTCTTTCAAATAGATCACAAACAAGTCTCAACAAATTTTGAAATTATATCAAGTATCTTTTCTGATCACCTTGGCATGGAACTAGAAATTAATAGCAGGATGAAAAAAGGAAAATCCTGAAACACATGGAAATTAAAACACTGAACAACCAATAGGTCAAGGTAGAAATCAAAAGGGAAATTAGGAAGTATTTTAGGATAAACAAAAATGACAACAATGTATCAAAATGTAGCAAAGGAACTTCTAGGATGGTAGCTTATTGTGATAAATGCCTACAGTAGGAGAAATGAAAAGATCTAAAAAAAGAAAAACCAACCTAACTTTATACCTCAAGAAAGTAGAAACCAAAAATAGGCTCAGAGTTCACAGGGGAAAGGAAATAAAAATTAGAGTGGAAATACATGAAAGAGACTAGAATGAAAATGGAGAAAAATCAATGAAAGTGTTGGGGCATTTTTAAAGATAAACAAATAGACAAGTCTTTAGCAAAAATAACCAAGGAAAAAAGGAGGACTCAAATAAACAAATTATAAATGAAATATAAGACATTACAACTGATACCACATAGATAAGAAGGATCATAAAAGACTTCTCTGAATAATTGTACACAATCAAATTGAATAAAATATTAGATGGACAAACTTTTAGACTCACACAACCTGCCAAGACTGAATTATGAAGAAATAGAAAATCTGAACAGAATGAAGTGAAACAGTAACCAAAATCCTTCCAACAGAAAAAAAACTTTGGACCAGATAGTTTCACTTATGAATTCAATTAAATATTAAAGAATAATTATTGCCAATTCTTCTCAAACTCTTCCAAAATATTGAAGATGAGGAAAATTCCCAAATACATTTTATAAGTTAGCATTATTCTGATAACCAAACCAGATAAGGACACTACAAGAAGAGTACAGGCCTATATCCCTAATGAACACACATTCAAAAATCCTCAACAAAATATTAGAAAATTGAATTCAACAGCACATTAAAAGAATCATACAGCATGACCAAATGAGATTTATCCCTGGGATACAAGGGGGTGGTTCAACATACCCAAATCAATAAGTATGATATATGAGATTAATAAAGTGTAAAATAAAATTATATGGTCCTCTCAATAGATGCAATAAAACATTTGACAAAGTTCAACATTCTTTCATGAAAAAAACTCTACAAACTGGGTATAGAAGGAACATACCTTGACATAATAAAAGCCATTACAACAAACCCTCAACTAACATCATACTCAATGGTGAAAGGTTGAAAGCTTTTCCTCTAAGATCAGGAACAAGACAAGTGTGTCCATACACACTACTCTTATTCAGCATACTACTGAGAGGTGTAGCCTGAGCAATGAAGGCAGTGTAAGGAATAAAAGGCATCCAAATTAAAGAAGGAAAATTGTTGGCAAATAACATGAACTAATATGTAGGAAATGCTAAAAACTCCACACACAAAAACTATTAAAATAATTCTGTGAACTTGCAAGATACAAAATCAACATTCAAAAATCAGTTGCATTTTGAGGATAGGGGAGATGGCAGTGAGATAGGTGGGAGGGGAGTCCACTTCCCCCTGTGCATGGGTGGAACACCTAGCCAATCTTCTGAGGAACAGAGTGAACAGCCAATGGAATCCCAGCGTATATGAAGGTTGGAGGCCCAGACAGTAGAGGACATTGAAAAATCAGATGGTAAGGAGAGTGCTTTAGAACAATAAGGTTCCTGGGACGTGTGCAGGGGCCCAGGGTGGCTTCAACCCCAGGCTGGGTGCCCACCGGGTCTGCTGCAGGATTCTTGGGAGAGAGCCAGGTCAATGGCTCCCTTCCCTGCCAAACAGGGAGGTTTAAGCAGCACCAGGATGAATGTGTATGCTTGAAGTCACTGGGGGAATAAGGATGAAGAGGCAAACACACAGGGCTGTGCACACCCGCAGAGACTGAGGGCACTGGCTAGGAAGAGTTGGGCTGTGAGGGACCTGACCCAGACAGTCTCTGATCTGGTTGGAGAGTTGGGCTGTGTGAGAGGCCAGGAGCTTGTTTGGTATGGTAGGCTTGAATTCAACGAATTTTTCAAAAAGGAAAAAAAAGAGGCACTCAGTGGCTGTTTAGGGAATTCTCCTGCAGCAGCCACCCTGCCTCCCACAGCTGCACCCCAACAACCTCTACAGCCTCAGCTGCGGGCCCACCTCTACTGCCAGGACCATGGCTGTGGCCCTACCCTATCCCTGGCCCCAGCAGTGGAGGGTGCCCAACCATGCCTGCAAACCCAGTGGTTTGCCACAGACCCAGCCACGCACCCCCAGGCTCCCTCCCACAGCAGCTGAATCTATCACACACACAACATGCTTCCCCACAACTGAGCTCCTGCTGCAGCAACACAAGCCAAGCACTCACATGTATAGCCCCCGGGGGCAGAGAGCACCTGACCCCACAGCCCCAGCAGAGATGGCAGGGGAGGCATGAACCCACAACCACCAGGGCAACCACTGAGGTGCCCCCAGCTCTGTGGAGTGCCTGGCTCTCTAAGAGGAAGGTGAAGATGCCCCCCAAAGAGGAAAGCACCAGGGCTCAGGGAGTCAGCAATCCCAGACTTAACTCAGTGAGGGAGCCATTCTGCCCTGAAGAGACTCTGAGAGTCCCTAGTATCTACAACAGAAAAAAATGAGAAGGTTGTATGTGAGTTGCCCCTAACTGGTGCACCTCAAGGACAGGACAGCTGGTGGACTGGAAGCATAAGCTGTGTGCAGAAGTGCACTGGGGGCCGGCAATGAACTGAGGAACTGGACTAGAGGCTGGGCAACTGCGAAGAGTATGGCTCGGACCTGGTCACCCCCCTCGCAAAACTACAGGAAGGGAGAAAAGAAAAATCCAATCCCCCTCATCCTGCTGCACCCAGGAAGACCAACAGAACTCACTTGGCTGGTTTAAGGCAGCAGGAGGCTTTTTTTTCTTTCCTTCTTCATTACTTCCTTTCTTTTTTTCAAGTGAGACAATAAAATTTGGAGCTATGAAAGGACCAGAGTTAGACCCAAAGTGGGGTCATCCTAACAACTGAGACGGTGAGATAAATTTCACTTTGCACCTGGCTGGTGTAGCTCAGTGGATTTAGCGCAGGCCTGCGAACAAAAGGATAGCAGTTCAATTCCCAGTCAGGGCACATGCCTGGGTTGCAGGCTGGTTTCCAGCAGGGGACCCACGAGAGGCAACCATACATTGATATTCTCTCCTTCCCTTCCCCTCTAAAGATAAATAAATTTAAAAATCTTAAAATTTTTTCATTTTGTGACTCCAGAGAACTTGTAAGTTATTGTATATTTGTATCATTATTATTTTTCATTATTTTTACATTTTTTATTTTATTAGTATTCTTTGTCTCTCTTTCTTCTGTTTAACCTTCTTCACTTTGTTTGTTAAACTGCATTGTTTGACTGGCTTTCCTTGTTCTTTCTTCCATAGTGTATTTTTAATTCTCCTTCTTTCACTTTACTTGTGTCCCAATAGCACACTACTGTAGGTCATGTACTTCCTATTCTTGTTATTCAGATCACATAGGTTATGTCATATGATTGTTGCTCCATTACTATTGTAAACAATTGCAGTTCCATACAATTATGAATGCTACACAGCATCCCTCTTGGATCTTAGCTCATGTCACTGTTTCTGGAACTTTATTGCTGTAGTGGTTAACTCTATTTTCTCTCACACTACACCTATTTTCTATCCTTTACTCCCACTTCATCTCATAATCTGATGTCCCACAAGCTCACTGCTTTCAAATCCAACTCACAACCCTCCCCCCAACAAGAATCTTATCTTTTTTCCACCCCTTCAAAAAATGGCTAGTTGGGTGAAATATCATGGTTAACACTATACATATCCAAAGGATCTCCTATCTCTTCCTTATGGGTTGGTAATTTAAATCACATAGAATACACTCTGGATGTCTTAACCCATTTTGCCTTCCCCTTCCAACTGATCATATAAAAGAATAAGAGGGAGCTGTAGACAAAGTAGAAAAAAACATCCAGAAAGAGCAAGAATAGGAAAGAAGACTCAGAAAGAACAAAGAGCTGGTAAGGGAAATGCAAGACAACATGAAACATAATAATATCTGTATAATAGGGATACCAGAAGGAGAAGAAGAAGAGCAAGCAAGGAAACCCATTTGAAAAAGTAATGATGGGAGTAAAACACAGAAAACTGTACTTGAACAACAATTAAAATTAAAAAATAAAAAAGTAATGAAGGAAAACTTCCCTAATTTGATGAGAGAAAAAGTCATGCAAATCCAGGAAACACAGAGAGGCCCAATCAAGAGGAACCCAAAGAGGCCCCCTTCAAGACACATCATAATTAAAATGGCTAAATTTCAAGACAAAAGGAGAATCTTAAAGGCAGTAAGGGGCAAACAGGAACTAACATACAAGGGGGCCCCAATAAGACTAGCAGCTGACTTCTCAATGTAAATGTTCCAAGTCAGAAGGGAATGGCAAGGAATATCCCAAGTAATGAAAACCAAAGGCCTGCAACCAAGACTACTCTATCCAGCAAGGCTCTCAATTTAAATGGAAGGCCAAATATGGAGTTTCCCAGACAAAAGAAGCCTGAAAGAATATACCTCCTCCAAACCAGCTCTCTAAGAGATGCTAAAGGATCTGCTTTAAGAACAGGAAGAAAAATAGAGAAAAAAGAACACAGGTCAAAAAATGGCAATGAATAAGGACCTATTAATAATAACCTTAAACATATATGGATTAAATGCTCTAATCAAAAGACATAGAATAGCTGAATGGGTAAGAATCATGACTCACATATATGCTGCCTTCAAGAGACCCACCTCAGATTAAAAGACCTACACAGACTGAAAGTGAAGGGCTGGAAAAAATATTCCCACTAAATGGACAGGAGAAAAAAGCCAGGGTAGCAATACTGATATCACACAAAAGAGACTTCAATAAAAGGGCCATAAAGAGATACCCAGAAGGACACTTCATAATACTCAATGGAAGAATCCATCAAGAAGCCATAAACATTGTAAATATATATGCACCCAACTTAAGAGCAGGAAAATAATTAAAGAAAATCTTTGCAGACTTCAAGAAAGATATTGACAACACAATTATAGTAGGAGATTTTAATACCCCACTGTCAAAACTGAATAGATCTTCCAAACAAAATATCAACAAAGATATTGTAGCATTGAATAATGCCCTAGATCAAGTGGATTTAACGGACATATATACAGCCTTCCATCCCAAAGAAGCAAAATGCACATTCTTTTTAAATGCACATGAAACATTTTCAAAGATAGATGACAGGGTAAAATGCAAAACAAGCCCCAACAAATTCAAGATAATTGAAATCATATCAAGCATTTTCTCTGACCACACACAAGGTATTGAAACTAGAAACCAACCTCCAGGAAAAACCCCAAAACACTCAAAATCATGAAGATTGAGTAGCATGATATTAAACAATGAATGGGTCAAGAATGAGATCACAGAAGAAATTGAAAGATTTCTGGAACAAATAAAAATGAATTAACAAGAGTCCAAACTTATGGGACACAGTGAAGGCACTTCTGAGAGGGAAGTTCATAGCAATACAGGCCTATCTAAAAAAGACCAAAACATTTCAAACAAACAACCTAACCCTATGCCTACAAGAACTCAAGAAACAATAACAAAGAGAGCCCAGAGCAAGGAGAAGGAAGGAAATAACCAAGATCAGAGCAGAATGTAGTCTGCTATGTAGTCTTCTACATCATAGATACTAAAAGCCCAATTCTAAGGATCAGTAAATCCAGGAGCTGGTTCTTTAAAAAGATAAACAAAATCAATGAGACTTTAAGCAGACTCATCAAGAAAATAAGGGAGAGGACCCAAATAAACACAATCAGAAATGAAAAAGGAGAGATTACAACTAACACCACAGAAATACAAAGGATTGTAAGAAATTACTATGAAGAACTGTATGCCAAGAAATTTGAAAACCAAGTTGAAATGGACAAATTTCTAGAAAAATATTATCTTCCAAAACTGAATGTAGAAGAAGCAGAAAGCCTGAATACACCAGTAACAGCTGATGAAATTGATGCAGTTATAAAAAAAAAAAACTTCCAACACACAAAAGCCCTGGACCAGATGGCTTCACAAAACTTTACAAAGCATTTAAGGAAGAGCTAACCTCTACCCTTCACAGATTATTCCAAAAAATCCATGAAGATGGAAGACTCAGAAGCTCTTTTTATGAAGCCAGCATCATTCTAATCCAAAAAACAGATAAAGACACAACAAAGAAAGAAAACTTCAAGCCAATATCGCTGATGAACATAGATGCTAAAATCCTCAACAAAATACTGTCAGACCACATTTAGCAATACATTAAAAAGATCATACACCATAATCAAGTGGGATTCATCCAAGAGATGCAAGGATGGAACAATATTCACAAAACAATAAATGTAATACATCACATAAACAAACCAAAAGACAAAAATCCCATGATCATAACAATAGATGAGGAAAAAGCATTTGATAGAGTACAGCACCCATTTATGATAAAAAGCACTTAGCAAAGTGGGAATAGAGGGAGCGTTCCTCAACATAATAAAGGCCCCATATGAGAGACCTACAGCCAACATCATATTCAATTGACAAAAACTAAAAATTTCCCCACTAAGATCAGGAACAAGACAAGGTTGGCTGCTTTCACCATTCCTATTCAACATAGTATTGGATGTCCCAGCCACAGCAATAAGACAAGAAAAAAAAGAAATAAAAGGCATCCAAATAGGAAAGGAGAAAACAAAACTGTCACTGTCATGGTTTGCAGATGACATGATAGTATAAATAGAAAATCCTATAGACTCCACCAAAAAACTACTCGACTTAACAAGTGAATTTGGCAAAGGTTGGGATACAAAGTCAATATTCATAAATCAAAGGCATTTTTGTATATCAACAATGAAATATCAGAAACAGAAATTAAAAAATCCCATTTGATATAGCAACAGGAAAAATAAAGTACCTAGGAATAAACCTAATCAAGGAGGTAAAAGACCTGTACTCAGAAAACTACACAGCACTGAAGAAAGAAATTAAGAAAGACAAACAAATGGAAGAATGTACCATGCTCATGGATTGGAAAAATTAACATCATCAAAATGTACATACTATCCAAAGCAATTTATAGATTCAAGCAATCCTTATTAAAATAACAATGACATATTTTATAGGTATAGAACAAACATTTCAAAAATGTATATGGAACCATAAATGAACCTGAATAGCCACAGCAATGTTCCAAAAGAAGAACAAAGTAGGAGGGATCACATTATCTGACATTAAACTATATTACAAGGCCACCGTAATAAAAAAAAAAATGTCTGGTATTGGCATAAGAACAGATTCATAGATCAATGGAACAGAATAGAGAGCCCCAAAATAAAGCTAAGTCTCTATGGTCAATTAATATTTTCCCAAGGGGAAAGAAGCATAAAATGGAGTAAATGTAGCCTCTTCAACAAATGGTGTTGGGAGATCTGGACAGGTACATGCAAAAAAATTCAACTCGATCACCAACTTACACCACACACAAAAATAAATTCAAGGTGAATAAAAAACTTAAATATATGTCACAACACCATAAAAGTCCTAGAGGAAAATAGTGGCAGGCAAATCTCAGACATTCCATGCAGCAATATCTTTACTGATATGACCCCTAAAGCAAGGGACATAAAGGAAAGAAAAAACAAATGGGACCTAATCAAATTAAAAATCTTCTGTGTGGCTAAAGAAAACAGCACTAAAATGAAAAGAGTACCAACCATATGGAAAAACATATTTGTCAATGATACCTTGGACTAGGTATCTCCAATATATATAAAGAACTCACAGGACTCCAGTTCAGGAAAACAAACAACCCAATTAAAGAATGGGCAAAAGTCTTCAACAGACACTTATCCAAGGAAGACATAAGAAGGGTCCAGAGTCATATGAAAAAATGCTGAGCATCACTAGCTATCCAAGAGATGCAAATTAAAACCACAATGAGATACAACTTCATACCAGTGAAAATTACCACCACGAACAAATCAACAATCAATTGTTGGAGACAATGTGGAGAAAAGGAAACTCTAGTGCACTGTTGGTGGTAATGCAGGCTGTTGCAGCCAGTGTGGTAAACAGTATGGAATTTCTTCAGAAAACTAAAAATGGAACTGCCTTTTGACCCAGCAATTCTGCTTCTGGGATTATATCCTAAGAACCCTGAAACAACAATCCAAAATAACCTATGTACCCCAATGTCCATAGAAGCACAATTTACAATATCTAAGTGCTAGAAGCAACCTAAGTGCCCATCAGTAAATGAGTGGATCAAAAACCTATGGTGCATTTACACAATGGAATACTATGGAGCAGAGAGAAAGAAGGAGCTCTTACCCTTTGCAGCAGTGTGGATGGAAGTGGAGAACATTATACTAAGCTAAATAAGCCAGGGGGTGAAAGACAAATACTATATGATCTCACCCTTAACTGGAACCTAATCAACAAAACAAATAAACAAGCAAAATATAGAACCAGAAACATTGAAATTAAGAAGAAACTGACAGTAAGGAGAGGGGAGGTTGGAGTAGATAATGGGGGGAGCAGTTCTCAGAAACATGTATAAAGTACACATGGACAAAACCAAGGGTGGGGTGGAAGCAAGGGAGGGAGGTGTGCTTGGCTGGGGTGGAGGGAATGGTGGGGGGTAAATGCAGACAACTGTAATTGAACAACAATAAAATAAAATTTTTTAAAATCTGTTGCATTTCTATATACTAACAATGAACTCTCAAGGGGAGACATAAAATTATCAAGGGGAGAAAAAATTCTATTTAAATAGCATTTAAATACTTAGAAATAAATTTAACAAAGGACTTGAAAATCTATACACTGAAATATATAAGACATTGTTAAAATAAATTGAGTAAGACTGGCAAATGGAAAGATATTTTGTGTTCATAGATTAGAAGAATTAATATTATTAAAATGTCCATACTACCTAAAGACATCTTAACATTCAATTCAACCCCTATCAAAATTCCAATGGCATTTTTCACAGAAACAAGATAAAATTTCTAAAATTCACAAGGAACCACAAAATACCACTAACAGTCAAGGGAATCTTGATAAATAAAAGAGCTGGAGGCATGAGGCTTCATGACTGCAAAATATATTACAAAGTTATAGTAATCAAAACAGTATGGTACTGTTATAAAAACAGACATATAGACATGAGGAACGGAATAAAGACCCCAGAAATAAATCCACTCATATGTGGTTTCTTTTTTTTTAATATGATCATGATACTGAGGGACTGATAGATTGAAAATATGACACTGTAAGGACTCATTAGCAGACTTGAAGAATTTTTGATTCACCTCCATATCAAAAATGCTGAGTAAGAAACTAAAGAGAAACCCTAGTATATGACAAATGCAAATATTCTTGTCTACTTTTAGTATAAAATTACACTAACCCAGAGATAAGCCAAAGAAATAACTATAAAGGGTACAATGTGACTATTAGCTTCAGGACATAAATATGACTGGATAGCCTATGGGAAATGGCCCCCAGAGGTTTCTCTCACAGGCATGTATTTTTTAGATTGCACAGTTGGGCTCAAAGCATGTTCTTAACAAGGCTAACTTCCAATCATACCAATGCTCAGGTACTGTTTATTTCTCTTAGGATAACCAATGTGTCACCTGTACACGAAGTCAGGCCAAGCCCCAAGACCAATTACCTTAGCAGTGACGTATTAAGTGTTCCCTGGCATTGTTTTTACTTCTATGGACCCCATCATCCTTAGCATTTTATTCAAAGCCATGCACGTGTCCTTAATAAAGATTCTAGTACAGTGCTCTCTACCACATCCTTAATCCTACCATCTCACTAACAGAACACTCCCACATCAGCTTTGCTCAGTTATCATTATTTATGACAAAGTATGGCTCTTTGATCCATATAAACTGAAAAACTCACAGAAAACTATCACAATTATTGACAGTTAAGTCTTGAGTAAGAAGACTCAAAAGAATAAGATGAGGCTCTTTGTTTATTTAGGAAGAACATAAGTGCACTCCAAATCCTCTTAAGCAAACCTCATTCTGGGAAGGCTCTCGACAACTTTTAAAACCTCCCACTGTCATTTTTGCTCCCCCCACCTTCCACCACATAATGATCTTAAAAATATTTCAGCTAACAAATGATGTCATTTTTGAGAAGTAGTGACATTTCAACAGAGGGGGTTTTATTTAATTTTTAAAAATAAGTTCATGTTTTCCAATGTTCTTGGCTCCCTACCAGCAAAAGAAAACAGAAGGCTCATGGCAAATATACCATCAAGTGGTTTACTAATGAACTGATGCTACTTCTACCAATCCCTCAGCCTTTATTTCTTGGCATAACATCTGAAAAAGACCAAAATATTATAGCCTCAGAAAGGAAATTATACAGCTTAACTTTTTTAAAGTGAGCTATATGTGGGGCTCTCCCATGCCTTTTAGATTCTTCTCCAATACAAAAGGTCTCATTATTAACAGCCATATATTTTGTGATTTATGTCAATGTCATAGACTCTTGTTTCTTTCATCTCTTCATATATCCCACAAGACACACTGAAAACCAAGTGGTTCCTGTGAAGGGCTATCCCCAGGCAAAATTGTGAAGTGGGGAAAGTTTGCCTTCTTTTCTTTTTACTCCCTTCATACCATCTTCAAAACCCAGAAGAACAACTTACTATTGATTGGATTTCAGTTCCTGGACTATGAGAAAAGCTGAAATTACAGCATGTTCAACTCTGCTTACTTCTAAGAAAGTCATGGTTCTATATGCAACTTCTGAAAAACATCCCAGTGGCAAAACATACAGATTGTGAGGATTTTAGAGATCTACAACTTTGTAGGGAGTGCAGTGTTGTAACACCTGCCTCCCTGCATGGAGACTGTAAGAGAAAAATATCATCTGTGGGTTGATGCTTCTAGCTTGGCTAGGAGCAGCCCAGATATTACTAAATTTAAATGGGTTCGCATTGGTAGAAATTTTAGTGAAGTAAAACAAAAAATATATTGGAAGCAGGGTGTTAATATGAAATGGTAATAATCTAAACAGAAGTAACACAGCCTAGAGGTTAAGAGCATAAACTCTAGAGCCAGACAGACTGAGTTCAACAGCCAACTCTACCATGTATAATGTGACCTTTGGTAAATTATCACAATTCCCCAAACTCATATTTTCTCACCTGTAAAATAAAAGTAGGAGACCCAAGATGGTAGAGGAGTAAGTGAAGTTACACTAACTTCCTACCAGAGCCAATCTGAAATTAAAACTAAACTTTAGAAAATCATCGTAGTTAACCAACTGAACACTATCTGGAGAGAAGCCTTATAAACAAGTACAGACTAAAAAAACCACTCCACCACAAAGAGATTTGTAGGGAGTGCGCAGGAGCTGAAAGCGAGCTGGCTAGGCTCCCAAAGTGGCAGCTGAAGCTCCAGAGGGGTGTTTCAGTGGCTATGGGGCTCCCTCTGAGAAGTGTGAGGACTAAACCCCAAGTTGGGCCCCCCAGCTTGCAGAACCAGAGTCAGAAACCAACCAAGATAACATCCAGCTGTGAAAAGCAGCAGGGTCTCTTTCTGCCAATGAGAGCTAGCTGGAGACACAGAAAACCTCCTGAAGGACCAATGCACAAAATTTCATTTACAGCTGCTTAACCCTGGGCTCTGGCAGTTGGAGGGAAGAATGGATTAGAGACCCTTGAGGAGAGTCTAGGGCTCGTGGCTCTAGGGAGAGAATAAAGGAACAGCCACTCAGATCCCTGTGCTGAGTCATTACCCATAATGCAGAAGTCATCTTTCTCAGACAGAGGAATCCCCTCCAAGTGGTATCAGCCTGAGGGCAAGCAATAGCCCTGCCCACAAGAATTACTGTGTTCCAGACAGCTTGACTAGTTTAACAACTGAGGTAGAAAATACAAAGAAGCAGCCAAAAATGGGAAAGATAAAGAAATAGACCCCAAGTGAAAGAACAACAGAATTCTCCAGAAGAATAACTAGATGAAATGGAGGCAAGCAACGTATCATATAAAAAGTTTAGAGTAATGATTATAAGGATACTCAACAGCATGGAAAGGACATAGAAACCATAGAAAAGGACCAGTCACAAATAAAAAATGCAATACATGAAATAATATACTGGAAGGAATAAACAGTAGGTTAGATGAAGCAGAGGATTAAATCAGTGACTTGGAAGACAACATAGAAAAAACAATCAGGCAGAGAAGCAAAAATAAAAAAGAATTGTAAAAAATGAGGAGAGCTTAAGAAACAGTTTGGACAACATGAAGCATAATAGTGTCTGCATTGTGGAAATACCAGAAGGAGAAAAGAGTGAGCAAGGGATTGGGAACCTAATTGAAGAAATAATGACCAAAAAAGTTCCTAATCTGGTGAAGAAAAAAGACACACAAGTCCAAGAAACTCAGAGAGTCCCAAACAAGCTGCATACAACCAGGCCTACACTGAGATACATAATTAAAATGACAAGGCTTAAAGACAAGGAGAGAATCCTAAAAACTGTAGGAGAAAAGCAGGTCGTTACCTACAAGGGAGCACCAATTACACTGGCATCTAATTACTCAACAGAAACATTTCAGGCCAAAAGGGGGTGGCTTAAAATATTCCAGGCAATGAAAAGCAAGGACATACAACCAAGGCTACTTTACCCAGCAAGGTTATCATTTGAAATCGAAGGAGAAATAAGGATCTTCCCAGACAAGAAAAAACTAAAGGAGTTTGTTAACACCAAACCAGTACTGCAATAAATGTTAAAGGGCTTTCTTTAAGAAGAAGAAGAAGGAAGAGAGAAAGAAGGGGGGGAAAACAGAGGAAAACAGCCTAACAATAAAATGCTACTACACAGGTATCTATCAACAATCACTTTAAATGTAAATGGCTTAAGTGCTCCAACCAAAGGACAGAGGGTAGCTGAAAGGTTAAGAAAAGAATAACAATAAATATGCTGCCTTCAAGAGACCCATCTCAGATCAAAAGATACACAGAGACTAAAAGTAAAGGGTTGGATAAAGATATTTCATGCAAATGGAAAACAAAAGCTGGGATAGCAGTACTTATATCTGACAAAATGAACTTTAATACCAAGGCTATAGTAAAAAACAAAGAAGAACACTACATAATGATAAAGGGAAAAATCCAATACCCAACATAGTAGCACCTAAATATGCAAAGAAAATTTTTATGTACATAAAGAGAGACATCGACAGAAATACAGTCATAGTAGGGATTTTAACACACCATTGACTTCAATGGATAGATCTTCCAGGAAGAAAATCAACAAGGAGTCAACAGCCTTAAATGAAGCACTAGGTCAAATGGATTTAATTGATATCTTCAGACCATTTCACCCCAAAGCAGTAGAATATACATATTTTTTCAAGTGCACATGGAACATTTTTTAGGATAAACCACATGTTAGGACACAAAAGAAGTATCAATAAATTTCAGAAGATTAAAATCATAATTATCACCTTCTCTGATCACAATGCTATGAAACTAGAAATCAATCACAAGAAGAAAACTGAAAAACACTCAAAGACAGGAAGCTAAATAACATGTTATTAAACAATGAATAGGTCAACAATGAGATGAAGGAATAAATCAAAAGATATCTTGAAAAAAATGAAAATGAGGACACAACAACCCAAAATCTGTGGGATACTGGGAAAGCAACCCTAAGAGAAAAATTAACAGCATAACGGCCTGTCCCCAAAAAATAGGCTCAAATAAACAATCTTTAAAGAAATTTGAAAAAACAATAAACAAAGGCAAGTAAGTAGAAGAAAGGAAATAATAAAAATCAGAGCAGAAATAAATGAAATAGAGTCTAAAAAGGATACAGAAGATCAGAGAATCAAAGAGCTTGTTTTTTGAAAAGATAAACAAGATTGGCAAACCTTTAACCACACTCATCAAGAAAGAAAGAGAAGGGACCCAAATAAATAAAATCACAAATAAAGGAGGAGAAATAACAACTGACACCAAAGAAATTCAAAATATTGTAAGAAAATGTAATGAACAACTAAATGCCCCCAAATTGGACAGCTTTGATGAAATGGATAAATTCCCAGAAACATATAGTCTTCCAACACTAAATCAGGAGGAATCAGAAAATCTGAATAGACGGATTACACATAGTGAAATTGAAGCAGTAACCAAAAACTCCCAACAAATAAAGCCCTGGACCAGATAGCTTCACAAGTGAATTTTACCAAACATCTCAAGAAGTAACACCTCTCCTCAAACTATTTCAGAAAATTCAAGAGGAAGGAAACCTCCCAAACTCATTTTATGAGGCCAGAATTATCCTAATTCCAAAACCCGATAAAGACACTACAGAGAAAGAAAATGACTGGCCAATATCCCTGATGAATATAGATGCTATAATCCTCAACAAAATACTAGCAAACTGAGTACAGCAATGCATCAAAAAGATCATACACCACAATCAAGTGGGATTTATTCTGGGAATGCATGGATGGTGCAACATTCACAAGTCAATAAATGTGATTCGTCACAAAAAATAATGAAGTATAAAAACCACATTATCATATCAATAGATGCAGAAAAAGCTTTTCATAAACTCTAGCACACATTCATGACCAAAACTCTCAGCAAAGTGGGAGTTTACTTACACATAATAAACGCCATGTATGACAAACCAATGCCAGCATCACACTCAATGGAAGTAAACTACAAGCATTGCCCTTTAGATTGGGAACAAGACAGGGATATCTGCTTTTACCTCTCTTATTCAACATAGTACTGGAAATCCTAGCCACAGCAATCAGTCAAGAAAACAAAATAAAAGACATACAAATTAGAAAAGAAGTAAAACTGTCTTTATTTGTAGATGACATGACACTGTATATAGAGAACACCAACAATTCCACCAAGAAACTATTAGAACTGGTCAATGTATTCAGCAAAGTAGCAGGATACTAAATTAATATTCAAAAACCAGTTGCATTCTTATATGCCAATAATGAACTAACAAAAAGAAAAATTAAAAAAAGCAATTCCATTCACAGTTGCTTCAAAAATAATAAAATACCTAGGAATAAACCAAACCAAGGTTGTGAAAGAACTGTACATGGAAAATTATAATATACTGAAGAAAAAAATTGAAGAAGATACAAATAAGTGGAAGTACATACCATATTCATGGATAGAAAGAATTAACATCATTAAAATGCCCATATTGCCCAGTCTATAGACTCAATGCAATTCCTATCAAGAGTCCAACAACACATTTCACAAAACTAGAACAAATATTTCAAAAGTTCTATGAAACCACAAAATGCTCTGCATAGCAGTAGTTATCCTGAGAAGGAAGAACAAAGTCAAAGGATGCATGCTACCTAATATCAAGCTATACTATAAGGCCCTAGTAATCAAAACATCATGGCACTAGAATAAAAACAGACATATAGATCAATGAAACAGAATAGCAAGCCCAGAAATAAACCCACAGCTTTATCATCAATTAATATTTGACAGAGGAAGGAAGCACATAAAACCAGCTAAAGACAGTTTATTCAATAAATGGTTTTGGGAAATTGGACAGATATGTACAGAAAAATTAAATTAGACCACCTACTTACACCACACACATGAATAAATTCAAACTGGATCAAAGACTTAAATGTTAGACCAAATACCATTAAAATCCTAGAAGAAAACATAGGCAGCAAAATCCCGGACATTGCTTATAGCAATTTTTATCATATATATCTCCCAAGGCAAGAACAATGAAAGAAAAAAATAAACAAATGGGACTGCATGAAGCACAGCAAAGGAAATCATCAACGAAATAAAAAGACAACCCATAGAATGGAAAAATACGCTCACCGATATATTTGGTAAGGGGTTAATATCCACATTTTATAAAGAACTTACAAAACTCAACACCCAAAAAACAAATGACACAATTAAAAAATGGCCAAAGGATCCGAACAGACAGTTCTCTAAAGAAGATATACAGATGGCCAATAGATATATAAAAAGATGCTCAATGTCAATAATCATCAGAGAAATGCAAATTAAAACCACAATGAGATACCATCTCACACCTACCAGAATGACTATCATCAATAAACCAACAAACAAGTGGTAGCAAGGATGTGGATGAAGGGGAACCCTAGAAGAGTGTTGGTGGGAATGCAGAACAGTGCATCCACTGTTGACAGCAGTATGGAGATACTTCAAAAAATTAAAAATAAATCTGCCTTTTCACCTAGTGATCCCCCTACTAGGAATATATCTGAAGGAACCCAAAACACTAATTTGAAAGAACGTAATCACTCCTATGCTCATTGCAGCATAATTTACAATTGTCAAGATATGGAAGCAGCCCAAGTGTCCAACAATAGATGAGTGCATAACACAACTAGAGGATATTTATGCAATGGAATACTACCTGACCATAAGAAAGAAGAAAATTTTACCCTTTGCAACAGTATGGGTGGACCTGGAGAACATTATGCTAAGTGAAATAAGCCAGTCAGAGAAAAACAAATACCACATGATGTCACTCATATGTGGAGTCTAATGAACAAACTGAACTAACAAGCAAAACAAAGACAGTCTCTTAGATGGAGAGGAGATGACAATTGGTGTTTAGGGGAGGGTAGGGGATGGAAGGATTGAAGACAAATGGAAAATGATTGATGGACATGGGAAACACGGTGATGCTTGTGGTGGGGAGGGAGGTATAAGGGGACTAGAAATAATGAAACTTAATATAATAAAGATTAAATAAAAAACAAATAAAACAGTACCAAACAAAAAGAAAGAAAATAAAGGTAATCTATTTCACAGGAATATTAAAAGAATTTTGAAAATAGATGGATACCAAGTCCCTGGAACTTAATCAATGGGAATTACTCCACTTCCTGGTGGTATTGTCTAAGTTGCTTAAGTTCTCTGTGTTCACTTTTTTATCTAGAAACTGAAATAGATAATAGTTACTCTACATATCATATGATTATCATAGATCACAAGTGAGAAAATCAATGTGAAAAGGCTTTGTAAATCCAATTCCAACAGACAAACTAAAGGTTCAGTTATCAATAATGCAAATTTATAACCTAAAAATGCCAATGATCTAAGTAAAAGTTAGAGTCAAACTGTTTTCATGCCCTTGTTACTGGCTGCCTAAATTAGGTATAACCTGCTTCCAAATCTAGTCACATAATCCATCCTAAACAAGTCTCTTGCTAGTTCCTTTATTCTCCCTTTGTCAGCCCAGCATTAAGACTGTTGTTTACCTGATTTTGTCTTGGCTTCTGCACAACCTCCTTACCAATTTAGGTACCTTTACCTCCTGATTTTATCGTCTGAATTTTTCACAGTACTCACTAAATTTGTGCCAACAAAATTTACAGCATCAGCATCTGTTTATACCTAAGTTTCCAGACTTTTTATTCTGTCTTATCATCCCCTCTTATTCCTATATTGCTAAAATGCAGATATTGCAATCCACACTTTTTAGAGGTAGTTGGGCTGCCTATATGAATCGAATGTGGGAAGACTACCATGTGATCTGGAAATCTTTTAGAATAAAGTTAACTTTATTACAAATTCTTCCTCAGCACAGCGCCTTCTTGTGGGAAATTGTCTATGGCATACACCCCTCGAGTATGTGTAGCAAGATTTCAGATTCGCTCATAACTGTAAGTTAAGGAACAGCTGGAATCTCAGCTAAGGATTCATGCTTAAGATCTTTCTATTGAAAACATACTTCTTTGGCTTATTGCCAGGGCTGGGGTTCAATGGAAAAGGCCCCATTGTGTCTCTTGTAGTAAAATGAAGAAAATGAAAACTATTTTGAGAAGACTAAAAAAATGGCCCCATTTAGCCTTAAATGTATTTTTCCATTTCAAGCAATATCAATGAAAAATTCAATGAATAATTCAATTCAATTCACTACATTCAATTCAATGTAGTTCCTACAATATAATAGATAATCAATCATGTGTTTGTTAAGAAATTAAGTATCTACTGAGTTTTTAAGATCATATCTAGATAAGAATTTCAAAGGTTATTTTTTGTTATGTCTTATAAATTACATAGCTCTCCTGAATTGTTTCAGTAACAAACACCTTGGGAAATTATTGATGTAGCACAAGAGATATGGGGATACTCTGATGGTCTTAGGTTTTGTTTTATTAATAAATCAAAACTGGATTCAAGAATTAAGATGAACAATAACAATGATTGAAAGACTGATAAATTACTTTTTAACCAGAAAATACAGCCTTATTTTCCTAGAAGAAATTGGAAGACATGAGAAGCCTTAATTTTTCCCTTGATGTTTTGTAAATGATATGTGATATTGTAACTACATGAGAAAGATTTTGAGATCCCCCCAAATTTTTCATAGAAAGTGTCAAATTTTTATTATTTTTAAAGTCTAGTGAGAAAGGAAAACAGATATATCTCATTTGAGTTGTTCCCCATCAGTTTAAAATTCAAGACCTGTTTGTGTCCCTAGGCAGACAGAAAATAAAATGCCATTGTTTAACATAAAAGTTGTCCTGTGGTGGTAGGGATGAGCCAAGGGCAGGCTTCTCACTAGAGACCAGAAATTGTTTTCTAGTTCCTTTTATCATTATTTCCAAGTCATGTTATTTTTACACAAGTTCCTATCTTTCGTTCATCTTTTTCTTTCTTTTTGTTCTACTTCACACATTGAACACTGTGAGGATATGGTTTAACAGAAATACTGAGCTATAAAGTTCTCCTATGGTGGACCCAGTAGAAATCAAAACTATTAATAGTGCCTGTTTCAGTCATGGTTACATTGAACATTTTTTCCTTTCCTGAGTTGTTTTACAAAAATCCATGCATTTTCTGCCATAAATATGAGTTTACAATGACATCACGGTTAGATGATTTTAAGATAAAGAATTTTTTTCCTAAGGTGCCATTAGGAAAAAAATATTTTTTATATAAGTAATTTATTTGTGTTGGTTCCAGTAAATATCTTTAGGAGACAGTGGGGTGGGAACACAGAGAAGGGGAGGAAGCCAATGAAGTATGCCTAGTCAAGTTACAAGTATACACATTTGGAACTTAATTGCATGGGTAACCCCTGGGACCAGAAGAGAATACACACCCCTGTTGGACTATATGCAACAACTATCAATCATCAAATGATTGACTACTGTTTCTAGGGAGCATTGATTTCCCACCAGTGTTATTCCTATTGGTAGAGGAGCCTTCCACAGCTTGGATCAATGCCTCAGGCATAGACACAGATTTTAAGAATGAGAATCATACAGATTGAGGGAACATGCTGGAGTATCAAATGCCAAGTATTTTGCTAGGCTTTCATAAACCATTATTTTCATCCAAATCTCACAATAAATCTGTTTCATCTGATGGAGTCCTGCAGAAAAGTTGAGCAATTTTCTCTCTTCTTTTAGAAACTATTAGAACTGAGAGACAAATCCATAACTTCCTAACTTAAACATCCATGATCTGTTATACTACACTGCTTACAAAGACATAATCATTTAAAATCATAATTTTAATTGTGCTTGTTGAAACCATTACTAAATAAGTCTGATTTTCTAGTGCCTACTTTAATTTACAGTGGGAAAATCTATTCCCAAAGCACAAATTGTATCAGAAAAAACAGAAGACTTATCCAAACATAATTTATGTAGACATGGGATAATACATCATTTAAAATGTGGATACCACTTCAACAATAATTAAGAGCTTTCAAATATAAATTCCAAGCATATAAAATGCTATAGTTAACATTTGCTTCCTCTTCCTGCATAATTTTGATGAACTACTTAATCCTCTTGGATTTCATTAAGGTAAGGCATGAAAAAGCACTGTGATTCTTGTGAGTCATAAGGCAGGAAGGAGGTAGTTTATAAAAAAAATCTTAACAAAAGCTAGAAAAACACTATACAAGGATTTGAAAAACAGAAAAGTGAATTTAAATAATAATTAATAACCAGTTTCCAATTAACAAGTTTAGTTTTAAAACCAAATATAACAAATCTTAAGAACCATATACTAAGACAGTTAAATCATAAAACATGACTATCTATCAGTATTTCTGAGAAGCAAAGCATTTTGGAGCTGTGAGTCATCTTCTACTGAGATCATCCTCCTCTGACCATTGTTTTTTTAAATGTAGAAAAGAAATTTATCCTCTTGGGCTGGCCAAATGTTCATGCGTTTTTTTTCCAAAAGATGGGTTGTCTTTAACTTTATTCAAAACAATTGTGTTAGATTGTATTGTGACAGTTGTCATATTGGCATGCATTAAAAAAAAACTTATCAGTGTTTTACCATGGCTGGTATAGTTCAGTGCATTGAGGGCAGGCCTGCAAACCAAAGTGTCACCAGTTCAATTCCCAATCAGGGCACATGCCTGGGTTTGCCGCCAGGTCCCCAGTAGGGGGCACACGAGAGGCAATCACACATTGAAGTTTCTCTCCCTCTTTCTTCCTCACTTCCCCTCTCTCTGAACATAAATAAATAAATAAATAAAATCTTAAAATAAAAATTTTCAATGTTTCTTGATGTCCCATCACCTGTTATCACTCTCCCCACTCCCCTCTGGTAACTATCAGTTTGTTCATTATTTCAATGTCTCTGGTTCCATTTTACTTGATGGCTTTGTTGACTAGATTCCACTTATAGATGAGATCATATGGTATTTCTCTTTCAGCACCTGGCTTATTTCACTTAGCATAATGCTTTCCAGTTTCATTCATGTTGTCGAGAAGGGTAGGAGCTCCTTCTTTCCTTCTGCTGTGTAGTATTCCATTGCGTGAACGTACACAGTGTTTCCATCCACTCATTTACTGATGGGCACTTGGCTACTGTAAATTGTGCTGCTGTGGACATTGGGGTGCATAGGTTCTTTTGAATTAGTCTTTTGGGATTCTTAGGGTATAATCCTAGCAGTGGAATTGCCAGGTCAAAAGGCAGTTTCATTTTTAGTTTTCTGAGGAAATTCCATACTGTTTTCCATAGTGGCTGCACAAGTCTGCATTCCCACTAACAGTGCACTAGGGTTGCGCTTTCTCCACATACTTGTTGCTCCAACACTTGGTTATTGATTTGTTTCTGATGTTCATTCTCACCAGTGTGACGTGGTATCTCATGAAGGTTTCAATTTGCATCACTAGCCATCTTTGATAGCTAGTGATACTGAGCATCCTTTCATATGTCTCTGGCCCTCTTTATGTCCTCCTTGGAGAAGTATTTGTTTCAGGTGCTTTACTCATTTTTCATTGGGTTGTTTGTCTTCCTGGAGTGGAATCATGTGTGTTCTTTATATATTTTGGAGATCAAACTCTTGTCTGAGGTATTATTGGCAAATATGTTTTCCCATACAGTTGGTTCTCTTATTTTAATTCTGTTTTCTGTAGCTGTATAGAAGCTTTTTATTTTGATCAGATCCCATTTTTTATTCTTTCCTTTATGACCCTTGATCTACAAGACATATTGGTGAAAATATTGCTGCATGGAATATCTGAGAAATTCCTGCCTATGTTCTCCTGGACTTTTATGGTGTCACAACTTATATTTAAGTTTTTTCTTCACCTTAAATTTATTTTATGTATGTTGTAAATTGGTGATCAAGTTTTATTTTATGCATGGAGCTGTCTAGACCTCTCAACACCATTTGTTGAAGAGGCTATTTTTACTCTATTTTATGCTTCTACATCCTTTGTTTAATATTTATTGACCGTAGAGACATAGGTTTATTTCTAGGCTCTCTATTCTGTTCCATTGGTCTATGTGTCTGTTTTTATGCCCAGTACCATACTCTTTTGATTACAGTGGTCTTTAATACATTGATTTTTCATAGAGAAATATCAATGTATGGGTGCCTCTAGCACACCCCCTCCTGGAGACCTGGCTCACAACCCGGGCATGTGTCCTAGATTGGGAATCATACCAGCAACACTTTGATTCGCAGGCCAACACTCAATCTACTAAGCCACACCAGCCAGGGTGAAATATAGTTTTACATCAGGCATTATATAAAGGACATATGGGGGTTTTACATTAGGTATTATATAAAGGACAAAGCCAAAAGGGGTAGGTTTGAGTGGGAGGAGGCAGGGATAGGTGGGACGGTGGGGCATGGCTGGATGAAAATGGAGACAACTGTACTTGAACAACAATAAAAAATGGTTTATAGTAAAAATAAAATACAAAAAAATGTATCAAAATTGGTGAATTTTTGTATAGCTATTTTAATATTGAAGATGGAAGAAAATAGGCAGCATTTTCAGCATATTATGCTTTATTATTGCAAGAGAGGTAAAACACAACTGAAAGGCAAAAAAGGATTTGTGCAATGTGTGGAGAGGTTCTATAACTGATTGAATGCTCAAAAGTGGTTTGTGAAGTTTTGTGCTAGAGATTTCTCACTGAATTATGCTCCATGGTTGAGTAGGCCAGTTGAAATTGATAGCAATCAAATTGACATTGAGAACAATCCATGTTATACCACATGGGAGATAGCCAGTATACTCAAAATATCTAAATCAATAAAGTTATTAGTGAAAATGAAAAATGTGTCTTTTATTTTATGGAAAAAAACAAATGGACTTTTTGGCCAAATATGAACTGGTTTTCATATTTTACTACTCTATTACACAGGGTAATTCATAAGACTGCAATTAGCTGATAATTAGCAAATTATCAATTCACCAGGAAGGAATAAAACAAGATTGTTTTGTCAACCAACTATGGAAACTTTTATTTTGGATTATATTGTTTTCATGGTCAGTATAACTGAATTTCTCCAGAACAAAATTGAGCTAGACATCATAAAGACAGATCTCAACTACTTCCTGAAAATAGCTTAATAATTAAGTAATTAAACCAACATATAATTGAATAAATAACAAACACAGATCTGGAAATTATACAAATGCTCATCTTAGTCTCACTTGGAATAATGTTTTGTCCTAATGAGTTAGTATTATTAGGAGATATTATGAACAATAAACAGAATCAGAGAAATGCCTAAACACGGCTTAAAAATGTACCACGATGCCTTTAAATATCACATACAATTCTTCCTTTTGACAACTAACACCACTCTAATAATTAATTAATATACTAATTGAGACTTAATGGAGAGGAACTAGAAAAATGCACGAAGTAGAGACTTCTTAAAGCTATTAAGGGTAGTTTTTTCCATAATGCAGCAAATGTTTTATATATATATATATATATATATATATATATATATATATAATGGAGTCCCAATATATTTGCAATGTAAAAGCAAAATGCCTGGGAATAGAAAATACATTTTAAAATAAATAGTGTGAAAATATGCTGACAGTTAATTGTATCTTTAATTCCTAAACCTCTCATAATGGGGTAGAGGTGGACAATGCAGTGGGAACATCTTCATCTTTAATAGTTATTTTAGATCAGCAGTTACTCTTCAGGAAGGTATGGACTTGCCGCAGTCCTAAAAGCCCCAGATTCAACCAACATGCGATCCCTTCTAAGCAAGCTATCAGACTTATGTAGATGAGCATGGAGACTCAGACTTTATCCTGAAAATGCAATAACATGCAGATTCTGTACACAGACAGCTCAAAATTCAAATCCTGGATCTGCCACTGTATTAGGCAAGATGGTCTTGGTAATGCTGTTGTAACAAATTAACTCCCAAATCTTAGTGGTTAAAGGCAAAATAGGCTTATTTATCATTCAAGCTACACTCCAATATGGGTCACTGGGAGGTTATACTCCACATAGTTATTCAGAGTTCCCGGCTAGAAGAACTTCCACTGTTTTGTAGCTACATCTTCAAAAAAGCTGGAGAACTGTACACGGCTCTTAACTGCTTTAGTACAGAAATGACAGGTATCACTTCTATTTTCAGCTCAAAGACCACAAACAACTGCATGGTCCCATGTAACTACAAAAGGTCTGGATAATGTGGGGAGCACATGAATCTGATAAGCAGTTTATAGCCTGTCCTTGGCCAAGTCACTTGAATTCTCAATACCTTAATTTCCCTTTATGTAAAACAAAGTATGTAATAGTAACTATGCCAGATCTGTTGTAAAGGGTTAAATGAGTTTATACATAAAAGCAGGCAATACAGAGCCCAGTATACTGCTATCATTTATTTCCTTCCTCTCCAGCAGAGATAATTAGTGATGGTGACAGATATAAGATACTCTGAAAACAGAGTTTTAGGTGGCAAGATGTCATGTTTATTCTCAAAAACTGGTGAAATTTCACATGTGCTGGAGTGTATAAGACCAAATTCATAGGATCTAGGAGACTATACAACCAGACAAATAAGCAAACAACAGTAAGATGGGCATTCCCAATAATTAGTTTCTAGTATTGAAGATTTTCAGTTAGAAAGTATGATGACAAAATGAAGAAAAATAGCAGTTTGGGCATCGGATAAACCTGGATTTGAATTTGACCATATTATCAGTAGTTGTAAGATGTTGAACAAGTCCATGATGATGTCTTTACAAGAATGTTGCCTGTATTTAATTTGATGAGTAAGTAGGTCACATTGGTACAAGGTTACTGTTTTTCTAGGAGAGGTACAGGAAGAGCCTTGGTGGAGGCCATAAGAGCATTCAGCTAGGGTTTTAGCTTAGTGTCTGGTGTTTAAAGGTTTGTTGCTGAGGGACTAGAACCAGGAACATGGTACCCTCCCCAAGGCATCTGTAATTGGAAATGCCATATGAGAATCAAACCCAAATACCTTCAGTGAGTGGAGTCAAATACTGGGAATTTAGTTGTCAAGTCCAAAAGGTCAGAGACAGGATTGAATCTGGAATGAACTCAAAGTTTTAGAAGGAGAAAGTCTGAAAGGAGTATAACCTTGAAAATAGGTAATGAAATTTCAGCAAAGTTGTTGAACATCCTCCTCCTCATCTATAAACTAGAGACAGTAATAACTGCCTAGCAGGGTATTCCAGAAGATTCAATGAAAATGATAAATGCAATGTGTGTGTGTGTGTGTGTGTGTGTGTGTGTGTGTGTGTATAAAATCACTAACAGATTAAAAAAAGCTATTCTCTTGTCCTCAAAGGTAGGTCAAACCTATTTATAGAAACACAAATACCCATTAGCTACTCCTGCTGACTGATGCAGAACGCTGGGAGACTATATAATGTGAAAGCCTTCCAGACTTAACAATGGCCAGTGCCATGAGCAGAAAACAACACTGCAAGGTTCTCCAACACCATCAAGGTTTTTCTTTTCCCTGTCTCTAACTCTGGGCAAAAGTGGTATACCCTCTGAACCTTTCTCCCTTCCTGGATGTCCTCTGTTCTCATTTTTACCTATTTCTTTTAGTGAAGCAATGTTTCCCAACGATGCTAATAATGAATCACTCTCTGAGACAATCAAGTATGGGTCCCCAAAGGTGAGGTCATAGGACAAGAAGGTTCTACTGGAGGGGAAAAATAGTCAATTCCGAACCATTCTGCTCATCTCCTAAAGAATTAATAATTTCAGGTGGTATTATTAGGTATTAAGAGAGAGAATAAGAGAATGTCATTTGAATGAGTAGACTCATATATCATCCTATCTTTGTCTAAGAATTTCCAAGTTCATATACTTGGAAGACCTTCCATTTCACATACATCTTGGAAATTTACAGTTATAAGTTCCTACAGAAATCTGCTAATCCAATACTCTATTTTGAAGTTGAAAAAACCATACCAAAGGCTTTTAAGAACATGGCTTATATAGTCCTGTTCATCTCCACACTCATAGTATGACATACTTTCTACTGCCTGTCTCCTTTATCTGTATTTTGAAATATAATAGATTACTTTTAGGGTTGCAGTAGTATTATATGCTTTCTTTCCAAGCTGAGTAAAAAAGCTTTACTATGAGTTTGGTTATTTAATTTCACAATGCTTAAAGTTAAAATTTGTTATAGGATAGCTACAGCAGCCAGTCAAAACAATCACTGATTCTTTGAAAGATCTCAGTGAATTTTTATGGTTCTTGGTAGAATTATATTTAAGTATTTAAGGGGGAGAGAACAAATGAAACATATTAATTTAATAAGAAATTGAAATAAAGAACAATCTGACAGTAACCAGAGAGGAGGAGGGAGAGGTATAAGAGGAGATAATCTGGGATGGAGGGAGCACCAAGGAACATGTATAAAGGACACATGGACAAAGCCAAAGGGAATAGTTTCAAGGGTGGGAGGTGGGGATGGGTGGAGCAGGGGAAGTGGTGGGGTGAAAATGGAGAGAAGTGTACTTTAACAATAAAAAATGTAAAAAAATAATAAATTCACATTAAAAAACTGAAAAAAAAGAAAAAATAAACTGGATTCATACCAACGTGTGTATGTTTGCTTACATAGTTTTACTGATTAATTTAAAAGAAAAAGACATTATTTTCTTTTTTCAATCAAGTGTGTGACAACATAATTACTTCTACCTTGACATGGAAGGTCTAAATGCCTTAAGTGAACCACCTTCATAAACTTAATTCCAGGTTTGGCAATAACAGAGAAATAAAAGACCCAAATGATACTCAGGACATCTATGGTTATGAACTGAAATGTGCTCCTCTTTAAAGCAGAGAATGCCAAAAAGTCCCACTAAGAGTAAACTTCCAAAACTGTTTACATTTATATCACATAACTTTACATTATATCACTTACATAAATTATTACATGCACAAAATACTAATGAGAAATTAGGTTATATTTAGGCCCTGGCTGGTGTAGCTCAGTGGATTGAGCGCGGGCCTGTGAACCAGATGATCGCGGTTCGATTCCCAGTCAGGGCACATGCCTGGGTTGCAGGCCAGTTTCCAGCAGGGGACACACCAGAGGCAACCGTACATTAATTTTTCTCTCCCTCTCTCCTTCCCTTCCCCTCTGAATATAAATAAATAAAATTTAAAAAAAGAAATTAGGTTATATTTTTCCCAATTGACAAGTTTGCAGCTAGACAGACAGGATAAATAACCTCAGAATTTACATGTATAAAGTAAGGAAAATAATAATTACCTAGCAGAGTAGTCATGAAGTTTCAATGAGAATAATACATATAAAGCATACAGGGGGATTCCCAGCTGTGATTAGGAAACAAATGGTATTTTTCATGTCTTCAAAGGTAATTCAAACCAGTCCTTAAATTTTTAACGTTTCAAAGAATGAGTTTCTAAACAACCATTCAATTATTTAGCAAATGGATTCAGTGCAAAGTCAACTTGTACCCCCTATGTGAGTTTAACCAATAATTCTGGAACTCACTCCCATTCCTAGGTCCACACTTTCCAACAAGATGGATAGAACAAAACTGCTCCCTCCCCCACTATCTATCAGTGCTCCACTTTCGACCCAGGTGCCAATTCTGTTCTTTCTTTGTATTTGCCATTAGTCTCAGTTAGCTATCGTCATTTCCCTAATGTATCAATTGATAATGAATTCTGCCCTTTCTCTCTTGGAGGCATTTGCATTTTTAAAAGAATTTAGAGACCAAAAAACAACAAACATTTGACAACCAAATCATATATCCATTTTTTAGAAGTGGAAACAATATAATTTGTGGGACAGTCTCTGTAACTTCCCTCACTCTCATCCCAGTATCAGAGCTGGGAGTAGAAACTTAGATGGGTCTGGGAAATGAAGGGCCCATGCAGTCTGGTCTGAAATTCTTTGTATAATTCAGTTTCCCTCACCTCACCATCCCCAAATTCTAGCTCTGCTTTTACATTTGAGGTGCTTGATGTCACTATGATTTGCATTTTAGCTCACTTATCAACTACCTCTTCAAACCGAGCCAAGACAACTAAATTGGCAAGTGAATTAATTGATCTAATTATATTAATTTACTTGACAATTTAGTTTTTTTTTTTTTTTTTTTTTTTTTTTTTTATTTAATTATTTTTCAAGTACAGTTTTCTGTCTATTACTCCCATCCCGTCCCACCCCCCAACCTCCCCCCTCCCTCCCATTTCCACCCTTCTCAGTTGTTGTCCATGTATCCTTTATATAGGTTCCTCTAAATCCCTCCCTTATTTCCCCTGAAATTCCCTCCCCTCTCCCCTCCGGACAATTTAGTTTTTATATAAGGATTTCAAACCATAATCCTTCCAAATACAGCTAACTGTAGTTTCTATCAGAAGTACATAAAGAATCCTAGTTCCTACTTAAAATTTAGAAGGGAAAAAGAAGGGAATACTACTTAAATAAAAACTATGGGCACTCACACAGTAACACTCTAAATATTATATATATGAGTAAAAGAGCTTGGATCTGGCCTATTCCACTGACACTGTCAACCATCTCTCAATCCCACCTACTTGCTTGCAAGGAGAGGTTGTATCTAAAAGTGAAATGTTTGATGTTTTCCCCTTAGGCTTTCTTTGAAAGAGACCAAAAATTCTATCTGGAACTAGGATGAGTGGGAAGGAAACTTGAAGAAAGCCACAGCATTATGTTCCCCAGCCCTTGAAACACTGTGTAACATGGGTAAGTCTGCATACCTTTTTTGCCAAGCAAATATCTTCAGCATTTCTCCTGTCTTTTATCCTTTTTTAATAATATTGTATATCTCTTATCAAAGCCTTAGCAACAGCTTAATACCCTTTACAACATGTTGTAGGGTAATAATTATTCAATCTTTCCCCAAATAATCAAATCTTATAAAAAGCAACATACCTTAAATAGGCAAGGTTTTTCAAAGTGAATACTTCAGAACCTCAATGCTCTAAAGCAGGGGTGTCAAACTCTTCTTCACCAGGGGCCGCATCAGCCTCACGGTTGCCTTCAGAGGGCCAAATGTAATGTTAGGACTGTATAAATGTAACTACTCCTTAACATTTAAGCAAGAGCTCAGCACTGCCACCAGGTAGAAACCAGGTGCCAGGCCAGATAAAACAAGGTAAAGGGCCAGATTTGGCCAGCGGGCCTTGTATTCTAAACACAGGCCTTGCCACCTGTGATCTAAAGGGTGTCTCAAAAGTCATTGTTGCTGAGGTTGCCCACCTCTAATGTGATTAAAGTTGTTTCATTTCTACCCACTTTATAAATTGAGATTCTGAAAAAGACATTACCTAAAACTTTCAGAGCTGAAAATAACTTATTGAAAAAAACTGGTTATATCTACAATATTATATTATATTTATATTTATATTCCCCCATCCATATTAGGTGATCAATGTGCATTTTAATGGAGTTTTTCATTTTAATCATTGCTCTACCATGTACTAAAGCATCACATTACACAAACCCAATTGGGCACTTTTCCCCCCGATATCAACCTGTCTTTCCCAGGCCAGTGGTTAACTTAAGAGCTCATCAATCACCTAAATAAATAGTATACAGTTTAAAAGAATATGTACATCCTAAATGAATTCTTCAAAGTCCAGATAATTGTTGACATCAGAATTGCCGGGGACTTGTGAAAAGGTGATGGGTGAATAACAATTTTTTACCACATTTACTCACGTGTCAGTGTAGAGACTTAGCCAATGCATGGCCTTTGGTCTAATTTGCCTGTATCAGCCAGTTGTATGTGAAGTTATGATAACTAACAGATCCAAAAGGAGAGTTTTGCTAACTCTAGACAATTATCAAAACCTAGTACCTTGGGGTAGAATAAACACTTGGACTGAAGGGAACACTGAAGACACTGCCTTAAGCAGAAGAATAATGTGCAAGTGTTCCATGATATGAAATGTGAATTGCAGAGTGTATTATGGTATAGTCTTCTTTGGCTGCCATTATGAAAATACCATAGATTGGGCAGCTGAAATAACAGTTTCTCATAGTTCTGGAGGCCAGAAGTCCCTGGTCAAGGTGTCACCAAATTTCACTTTTGGTGAGGGCTCTCTTCTTGGCTTGTACACAGAGACTTTCTCACTGTGTCCTTACTTTTCCTCTGTGTATCAACACACACACACAGAATTATCATGTCTCTTCCTCCTTCTATAAGGACCAATACCATCAGATTATGACCCTACACTTATGACTTCATTTAACCCTAATTACCTTATAAAGTCTGAATAATGATATACCAACACATTCAGGATTGTCTTCAAAATATAAATTTGGGAGGACTCTAATTTAGTCCATTACAGAGAATAATGATACTTAAGCATGCCTTCTGGCCTCAGATTGTATACTTTCCTATAGTCTTCTTTTAATCACTTGATTGGACATGTTACATTTACTGGGATTGGTCAAGTGTACCATTTTCTGTCAATGTCACTCCCACCTGAAGCCTACCACTTCAGTAACCTTATCCATGGACACTGGATTGTGTGAAGACTCAAAATATAAGCAGAATTTTGGGATAATGAGAAGAAAATCTCTTTGCTTAAAATCTCTCCTTCGCAGTACTCTTATGATGCTGAACACTTTCTTCTCCTACCTCCCCTAAAATTCACAATATCAGTGTTATCCTTTTGCTTCAAAAAATGAAGAAAGGAATAAAATGTAAATGAAAAAGCTTCTAAAAATTATTGTTTAAGTGAATATTTACTACCAGACAAGGGAAAGGTGGCTCCCCTCTCTTGTTTTCCAGGATTTTACTATTAAAATTCTACTAAACATCAATCTGTAAAATTAGCCAGTGGTAATTTTAGGAAGGCACAGAGTCTGATCTTGAAATATAAATCAGGCTTACATGATTCAGGGGGTCAGGAAGCATGATAGTAAATTCTTATGCAGGAGAAAATGAAGATCCTGCTATAGCACTCCCAAATGAGGTGCCTTGAATCTGGAAGAGCCAGAGAAAGAAAAGTGCAACTATCAAGCCAAAATGGGGCAATTGAAAGGTGGTATGAGAACCCAGTGACAGGAGAGACATGAAACCAAACTACCGAAATTATCAGTTAGTTTAAGGAATATTCTGGATACTTAATGAGAATATGAGTTATAGCAACTCAGAACTCCAAACCAAAATGAACACTGGAGCCAGGTCAGGTAGCAGAAGTCACCATCTCCAAAAGTGAAGACCTAGTATATGCTCAATACATGGTTGCTAAATTGAACTAAATCTTGCACTCACCTTACCTCCATCCTTAATTTAGAAACTTCATAGCATTTACCTGTACTTCTGGTCAGTTGCTTATCTGTTACAATCTAAGAGTGCATCTGATAATTAGCTTGCCTATCTGCCTTGCATATCTCAAAAGTAAGTACAAATAGAGATAACACATATAGCAAAAATCAGAAACAATTTTTTTTGTAATGGCAGCATATGGTTGTCCTAGGCACTGCTGTCTTCATTTTGTGTTTGAGTGGGGAAGAAGAAAAACAATAAAACCTTGCCTCTCTATAACACCTTTACATTACTGAGGATTTTTCATTACTTCTTACAGATTCTATACACACAATTTCAAAACACAGAAGGTTACCAAATCAAGGAAGCCTTATTTTACCACCTCTTATCTAAGGGAAGTGGGAGTATCTGGATAAAAGAATCTGTCATTCACAGCTTCAAGCTATTGGCATATATTTGGGACTCGAGGTGACTGAGAACAAAACTAACCCATCAAAGGATTTGTTTATGATTCCTCTTTTTCCTCTATTTAAGCCAACAGACAAAGCCCTACATACCAATTTCCTAGCTGTTCACAGTGCCAAAGTAATTTCAACACCAAAACCCACTTAGCCCTGCAGAATAAGAAAAAGCACATGCTTTTGTTGCTGTTTGATTAAAGCTCAAGTGCTGCATCTTAGAAAGCTCCTGCCCTTTAGAAAGCTCCAAGTTCCTTAGGCCATGTTCTCCCTTGATTACCTACCCTCCAAACAGCCTAAGATTGCCTCTTCTGTCTAATCAAAAGCAAAAGAAAAATGGTGAGAAATTTCAACCCTGGTTATACTAACAAACACTTCTGGAGAACTGGAGACATGACCTTTGCATACCCGGAATATTTTAGTGAAATGCTTCTACAGCTTGGTTGTTGAGACATTTATAAACATATATTAAAATATGTGATAAGGCTTTCCCTTATGTCAGGGAATTTGCCATTTACAGTATGAATAATAAAAGCAGAACTTCAAAACAACAGGGTTGTCTGATATTTCAGCAGAGACGTCTCATGGTTAGTAGTCTTTTTATTTTAGAGCAGTTTTAAGATTACCGAAAAATTGAGTGGAATGTATGGGGTTCCTATACACTCTCTCAACCCCTCCTCCTACCCCAGACAGTTTCCCCTATTATTAACATCTTGCATTAGTATGGTACATTTGCTACAACTGCTGAGCCAATATTGAGACACTATTATACCGAAGTCCAAAATTTACATTAGGGTTTGCTCTTTGTATTGTACACTCTGTGGGTTTTGACAAATGTAAGAAGCCATGTATCCACCATTATAGCATCATACAGAAGATTTCACTGCTCTAAATATACCCCGTGTTTCACTTAATCCCTCCCTCTCCTTCAGCCCCTGGCAACAATGGATATTTTTACTGTCTCCATAGTTTTGACATTTCCAGAATGTCTTATAGTTGCAAAAAAGTATGTAGCTTTTTCAGATTAGCTTTTTTCACTTAGCAATATACATTTATGGTTGCTGCATATCTTCATGGCATAATAGTTCATTTCTTTTTATTGCTGAATAATGCACCATTTCCAGATGTGCCAGAATTTATTCATCACCCACTGACATCTTGGTTGCTACCAAGTTTTGACAATTATGAACAAAGCTGCTATAAACATCTGTGTGCAGGTTTCTGTGTGCATGCAAGATTTTAACTCTTTTGGATAAATATCAAAGAATGTGATTTTGGATTTTGTGGTGTGAGGATGTTTCATTTTATAAGAAACTTCCAAACTTTTACCAAGTGGCTCTACCATTTTTCATTTTCACCAGCATCAAATGAAAGTTCTTTTTTAAAAAATATTTTATTTATTTATTTTAGGGAGAGGGGAAGGGAAGTAGAAAGAATGGGAGAGAAAAATCAATGTGTAGTTGCCTCTCATGTGTCCCCTACTGGGGACTTGGCCTGCAACCCACGCATGTGCCCTGACTGGGAATCGAACCAGCGACCCTTTGCTTCACAGGTCCGTGCTCCATCCACTGAACTACAGCAGCCAGGGCTAAATGAAAGTTCTTTTTTAAAATTTTTTTATTGAACTCTTGTTCAAGTACAGTTTTCTTTCTTGTATTCCCAGCCCTGCCCCCCCCCCAGTGCTCCCCACCTCCCTCCCATCTCCGCCCGCCACCTTAGTTATTGTCCATGTGTCCTTTATACTTGTTCATGTGAGTCCTTCCCCTTTTCCCCTGTGATTCTCTCCCCTCTCCCCTCTGGACCCTGTCAGCATGTTCTGTATTTCAGTGTCTTTGGTTACATTTTGCTTGCTTGTTTGTTTTGTTGTTTAGATTCCTGTTAAAGGTGATATCATATGGTATTTGTCTTTCATCACCTGGCTTATTTCACTCAGCATAATGCTTTCCAGTTCCATCCATGATGTTGCAAAGGGTAGGAGATCCTTCTTCCTTTCTGCAGCATAGAATTCCATACAACCACTATGGAAAACAGTATGGAATTTTGTTAGAAAACTAAAAATGGACATGCCTTTTAACCCAGCAATTCCACTGTTAGGAGTATATCCTAAGAACCCTGAAGCGCCAATTCAAAAGAACCTATGCACCCCAATGTTCATAGCAGCACAATTTATGATAGCCAAGAGTTGGAAGCAACCTAGATGCCCATCGGTCAATGACTGGATCACAAAACTATGGTACATTTACACAATGGAATTCTATGCTGCAGAAGTGAAAGTTCTTATTACTCTGCTTTCTCACTAGCATTCAGTGTTACAAGTGTTTTGGATTTAGCCATTTTAATACATCTGTAGCAGTTATCTTGTTTTAATTTACATACAATTCACTGATGACATATGATATGGAGTATCTTTTCATATGCTTATTTATTATCTGTATATCTCCTTTGGTGAGGTGTCCATGCAGATCTTTTCATCACTTTTTAATTGGATTGTTTGTTTTTTCATTGTTGAGTTTTAAGAATTCTTTGCATATTTTATACATCAATCCTTTATCAGATATATCTTTAGTGAAGACTTTTCCCTCAAGCTGTACCTTTTTTCTATTCTCTTAACAGTGTCTTTAGCAGAGTAGAAGTTTTTAAAATTTTAATGAAGTCCATATTTTCCACTTTTTCTTTAATGGTTTTGTGCTTTTGATATTGAACCTAGGAAGTCATCACTAAACCTAGAGTCGCATAGAATTTCTATTTTATCTTCTAGCAGTTTTACATTTTGCATTTAATTCTGTGATTCATTTAAGCTACTTTTTGTAAAGGATGTAAGGTCTGAGTCTAGATTTTTTTAAGGGAGAATGTAGATATGTCCAGTTGTCCCAGCACCATTTGTTGAAAAGACAACACTTTCTCTATTGGATTGCCTTTTCTCCTTTGTCAAAGATCAATTGACTATATTTGTGTTGGTCTATTTCTGGTCTCTTTATTCTGCCTCATTGATCTATTTGCCTATTCATCAATATGACACTTTCTGGCCTACTGTAGCTTTATAGTAAGTGTTGAAGTTGAGTAGTGTCAGGCCAAGTTTTTTCCACTTTCTCTATTGTGATGGCTATTTTGAGTCTTTTGCCTTTTCATATAAACTTTAGAATCAGTTTGTTCATATTTACAACATAACTTGCTCAGATTTTGGTTGAAATTCCACCCTGAAAACTATAGATCAAATTGGAAACAACTGACATCTTGATAAGATTGAGTCTTTCTCAGTTTTAGAGTTTTCCACATATAGGTCTCTTATACATTTTGATAGATTTATACCAAATTATTTCACTTTGGGCATGAAGGTAAAAGGTATCATGTCTTAATTTCAAATTCCAATTGTATATTGCATATACACAGGAAAGCAATTTATTTTTTTATTTTAATTAAAAAATGTGTTGTTGTTTAATTACAATGATAAAAACATCATAATTGTCACCGTTTTCCCCAATACTCTCCCCTGTCCTTCCCACTCCCACCCTCAATCCTCCCTGCATCTTCTTTGTCCATGGGTCCTTTATACATGTTCCCTGACTGGACCCTTCTCCTTCTTTCCCCGGTTATTCCCCTCCCCCATTCTCTCTGGTCACTGTCAGTTTGCTCTTTATTTCCATGTCTCTGGTTATATTTTGATCATTTATTTGTTTTGTTGATTAGGTTCCACTTATAGCAGAGATCATATGGTATTTGTCACTCACTGCCTGGCTTAGCATATGCTTTTTCACTTAGCATAATGCTCTTCAGATCCATCCATGCTGCCACAAAGGGTAGGGGCTCCTTCTTTCTTCGTGCTGGCTAGTATTCCTTTGTGTAAATGTACCACAGATTTTTGATCCACTCACTACTGATGAGCACTTAGGTTGCTTCCAGCACTTGGCTTTTGTAAACTGGCTAGGAGTACATAGGTTCTTTTGAATTGGTATTTCAGGATTCTTAGGGTATAATCCCAACAATGGTATTGCTGGTTCAAAAGGGAGTTCCATTTTTAGTTTTCTGAGGAAATTTCATACTGTTTTCCACAGTGGCTGCACCAGTCTGCATTCCCACCAAGAGAGTTCCCTAGTATTCCCTAGTGTTCACTAGAGTTCCGTTTTCTCTACAACCTCTCCAGCACCTTTTGTTTGTTGATTTGTTTATGGTGGCCATTCTGACTTGTGTGAGGTGGTATCTCATTGTGAATTTAATTTGCATCTCTCTGATGTCTAGTGATGCTAAGCATCCTTTCATGTCTCTGGGCTCTCTGTATGTCCTCCTTGGAGAAGTGTCCGTTCAGGTCCTTTGTCCATTTTCTAAGTGGATTGTTTGTCTTCCTGGAGTGGAGTCCTGTGAGTTCTTTTTAAATTTTGGAGATTAAACCCTTGTCTGAGGTATCATTGGCAAATATATTTTCCCATATGTTTGTTTCCCTTTTCATTTTGCTAATGTTTTCTTTGGCCATGCAGAAGCTTTTTATTTTGATATAGTCCCATTTGTTTATTCATAAAGCAATCAACTTTTGTATTAACCTTGTATCTATCAACCTTACTATAATAGTTTATTAGTTCCAGGAGTTTTTTGGATTTTCTACAAACATAATCATGTTGTCTAAGAATGACATTCATTTCTTCCTTCCATGTACGTATAACTTTGATTTCCTTTTCTTGTCTTCTTAAATTATTTAGGCCTTCCGGTATGATGCTTAATAGAATATAAGCTTAATACCATACTCCTTTGGTAAGCAGTATGCTGCATTGTTCCTACTCATATCAGGAATGCCTGAAGTTTCTGACCATTAAGTATAATATTAGCTGTAGGGTTTTTTGCAGATGTTCTCTATCAAATTGAGGAAGTTCTCTTCTATTTCCAGTTTGTTGACAGTTTTTAATATGAAAGAATGTAGAATTTGCCAAATGCTTTTTCTACACCTATGGATATGATCACATTTTTTTTGGCTTACTGATGTGATGGACTATATTGTCAGCAACAATTTTGAAACCTAATATTTTTATAATAGTATAATACTGATGAAATCACAGTATATCTTTAGGATGGACTATCAGGGAACCATTAATCAAGATTTCAAAAATATTCAACAACACAAGAAAATACAGACACGATAAAAATCAATCCATGTCTCTATGGTCAATTAATATTGAATAAAGGAGGCAAGACCATACAACAGAGTAAAAACAGTCTCTTCAATAAATGATGTTGCAAGAACTGTACAAAAATGGAACTACACTACCAACTTATACCACACACAAGAATAAACTCAAAAGACTTGAGTATGAGATAAAAAAACATAAAAATCCTAGAAGGAAACATGCAGTAATATCTCGGACATTTCTTGTGGCAATATTTTTGCCAATATGTCTTCTAATGGAAAGGAAAAAATAAACAAATGGGACCATATCACACTAAAAAGTTTCTGCACAGCAAAAGAAACCATCAACAAATGAAAAGAGAACTCACTGTATGGAATAACATATTTGCCAATGATAGGGTTTCATTGTCATCTGATTAGGGTTTCATTTTCAAAGCACATAATAAAAACATAAAACAGAATACCTAGAAGACAAACAATCCAATTAGAAATGGACAAAGAGTCTGAATAGATATTTCTCCAAAGAGGCATAAAGATGACCAATAGAAATATTTAAAAATTCTAAATATCACTAATCATCAGAGAAATGCAAATTAAAACCACAATGAGATATCACCTCACACCTGCCAGAATGGCTATCATCAATAAATCAACAAACAATAAGTGCAGGAAAGGATGTGGAGAAAGGAGAATCCTAGTGCACTGTTGATGGGAATGCAGACTGGTGCAGCCACTATGGAAAACAGTATGGTTTCCTCAAAATATTAAAAATGGAACAGCCTTATGCCCCAGCAATCCCAGTTCTAGGAAAACAAGCTAAGAACCCTAAAATGCAAATTACAAAGAATATATGGACCCCTAAGTTCATGGCAGCATTATTTACAATAGCCAAGATATGGAAACAGCCCAATGTCCATCAGTAAATGAATGGATAAAAATGTTGTGGTACATTTATGCAGTGGAATACTATGTAGCTATAAAAAGGGAAGTTTTATCTTATGTAACAGCATGGATGGACCTGGAGGGTATTGTACTAAGTGAAATAAGGCAGTCAGAGAAAGACAAATACCATATGATATCACTTATGTGGAGCCTAATGAGCAAAATAAACTGATGAACAAAATAGAAACAGGACACATGGAACATACTGACAGTTATCAGAGGGGAGTAGGAAGCAGGGACTGGATGAAAGGAGGTGAAGGGATGAGCCAAAGAACATATATGCATAACCCATAGACACAATAGCGTGGTTATGGCCAGAGGGAATGGGGGTTCAGGACTGGGTGGAGGTGGGCAAACTGGGTGGTGAATGAGGACATCTGTAACAATGTCAACAATAAAGTTTAAGAAATTGAAAGAGTGAAGTACAATGCCTTGGATGAATACAAAACACACACACAATGCTTAATATGTTATACATACATCACCAACAAACATTTTTAAAAATTTGAAAAACACAGCACTTAATAGTGTACGGAAAGAACACTTGTCTACAGTAAAAGAGCTGAAGCAAGATGTCAGAGCATCACTTTGTTCAGTGTCAGCTGGGAATGTGAATGTTGGGTGACTCATATTTTGCCACACTGAGAATTTCCATGGGTGACCACGAAAGCACTGTGAGTATTGATTTCAGAGCTACAGATAAATTTTCACAACCAGGTGAATTCATAAATATGTAACTCATAAATAATAAGAATCAACTTTGTATATATTCACATATATATGTATATAATTAATAATGTTTGCAAATTGTATTAAATGGGATAGAAAATACATGTAATACTGCAAGAAAATTATTAAATTTATACTAAGTTTATAACAGGTGATTTTAATTAGTATGCTTGGTACTTATCTGTATTTTCTCAAATTTCTTTTTAATGTGAAAAGATCTCCCTCTCAAACAGTTTAAGAGCCCATCCAACGTCTTAACAGCAGCTTTTTCATACGAATGGCTGGTCTTGGCTCATGCTTCACAACTTCCTAAATTCTCTCAAACAAACAACAGCCAGCCTCAGTGGCCCTCAGCCCCCTTACATTTTGCTAAGTGGACCTAGGCCTTGCACTTGCAGCAGCCAACCTAGGGTCACAGCTTGGCTTCACCTGGGAATCTACAAGCCCAGCACAAGTAGCAAATATCTTAGATTGCTTTACAGGCCAGATAGGGGGGCCCTGGGCAAAACACAGGTGGGGGCTGACCATGGCCTGCACTACCTAAGGAACCCCAGAGCCTGCACACCCAGTGGACAGCTACAGACCACATTGGAGAACCACTACTTTGCTCCTGCACAGCTGATCCTCCACGGATGATAAAAGTTGGTTGTCAGTGATCACAGCCAGTCTTTGCAGCTGACTGGCTTAGATAAATCCCTCCCATTGGCTTGCCAATAGCAATCAACGCTCAACTACAAGAGGAGTGTGTGCTCAGCCCACATGAAGGGCATACCTTGAATATCCAGCTTGAGTGATAAGGGAGGCTGTGCCACTACAGGACCTGCTACATTAGACCATGCTACCAAGACAGGGAGTCATAGCAGTTCTCCCAAATACATAGAAACAAACATAGGAAGGCTGTCAAAATGAGGATAAAAAGAGAAATGGCCGAAATGAAAGAATGGATCAAAACTTCAGAAAAAGTACTAAACAAAATGGACATAAGCAATTTATCAGATGCAGAGTTTAAAACACTGGCTATAACATGCTCAAGGAACTTACCTAGGACATCAATGGCATAAACAGGATCCAATCAGACTTTCAGCCAAGATGGAGGCATAGGTAGACACACTTTGCCTCCTTGCACAACCAAAAGAAAGACAACAACAATTTAAAAACAAACAAACAAAAAAAAAACAACCAGAACTGACATAAAATCAAACTGTACGGAAACCTGACAACCAAGGAGTTAAAGAAGAAACATTCATCCAGACCGGCAGGAGGGGCAGAGACAGGCAACTGGGCAGAGAGGACCAGGGGCAAGGCAGTGACTGGTGGAGCAGAGCCAACAAGGCAGTGGCTAGTGGACGCAGTTAAGTGGCCGAAGTAGGAGTGGGGCAGGTAAGGCTGCAGCTGGCTGGCAAGGCGGCAGCTGGCACACCTAGCGAGGTAGCCAGTTGCAGACTGGGTAGTTCCACATTTGCGTGCAGATAAACCAGAAGGAACAACTGGGAAGCAAGATGGATGGGGTGACCCAGAGCTCCAGCTGTGGGATATAAAGCCCCAAACTTCTGATTGTAAACACCTGTGGGAGTTGGGGCAGCAGGAGAAATTCCCATCCTCATAAGAGAGTTTGTTGGAGAGACCCACAGGGTCCTAGAATGTACACAAAACCACCCACCTGGGATCAGCATGAGAAGGGCCCAATTTGCTTGTGGGTAGTGGGGGAAATGACTGAAAATTGTCAGAGAGTGGAGCAAGCAGCACTGTTGCCTCTCAGAACTCTCCCCCACATACTGCATCACATCACAGCTAGGTGGGTTGCCCCACCCTGGTGAAAACCTAAGGCTCTGCCCTTTACTACACAACAAGCAAGCCAAGACAAAAAAAAGGAACAAATGAAAGATCAGATCAAAGCTCCAGAAAAAATACAACTAACAGACAAAGAGATAGCCAAACTATCAGATGCACAGTTCAAAACACTGGTAATCAGGATGCTCACGGAATTGGTTGAATATGGTTGCAAATCAAAGGAAAAAATGAAGGTTATGCTAAGTAAAATAAAGGAAGATGTACAGGGAATGAACAGTGATAGGAAGAAAACTAGTACTCAAATCTATAGTGTGGACCAGAAGGAAAAAAGAAACACTCAACCAAAACATAATGAAGAAACAAGAATTCCAAAAAGGGAGGAGAGGCTTAGGAACCTCCAGGACATCTTAAATGTTCCAACATCCAAATCATAGGGGTCCCACAAGAGAAAGAGGAAGAGCAAGATATTGAAAACATATTTGAACAAATAATGGAGAACTTCCCCAAACTGGCAAAGGAAATAGATTTCCACAAACTCCACGAAGCCCAGAGAGTCCCAAACAAGTTGGACCCAAGGAGGAACAATCCAAAGCACATCAAAATTGCATTACACAAGATTAAAATTAAGGAGAGAATCCTAGAAGCAAGAGAAAGGGGGACCATAAGACAGTCAGCTGATTTCTCAAAAGAGACCTTACAGGCAAAAAGTGGCTGGAAAGAAGTATTCCAAGGCATGAAATCCAAAGACCTACATCCAAGATTGCTCTCTCCAGCAAAGCTTTCATTTAGAATGGAAGGGCAAATAAAGTGCTTCTCAGATAAGGTCAAGTTCAAGGAGTTCATCATCACCAAGCCCTTATTATATGAAATATTAAAGGGATTTATCTAAAAAAAATAAGATAAAAATATGAACAGTAAAATGACAACAAACTCACAATCATTAACAACCACACCTAAAACAAAAGCAAACTAAGCAAACAACTAAAACAAGAACAGAAACACAAAAATGGAGAATACATAGAGGGGAGGGGGGAAGTTACACAGAATAGGTAGTACAGATGTTAGGTAGAACATAGACAGGGGGACGTTAAGAATAGTATAGGAAAAGTAAAAGCAAAAAAAGATAGAGTTATGACCCATGAACATGAACAAAAGGGGGAAGTATGGGTGGAAGGAAGTGTGCAGGGTGGAGGGAATAAAGGGTGCGAAATGGGACAACTGTAATAGCATAATAAATAAAATATATTTTTTATTTTATTATTGTTTTTTTTTAATTTTTATTTAAATCTTGTTCGAGTAGAGTTTTCTGTCTTGTATTCCCAGCCCTACCCCCCTAAGTGCTGCCCACCTCACTCCCATCTCCGCGACCCACCTTAGTTATTGTCCATGTGTCATTTATACTTGTTCATGTGAGTCCATCCCCTTTTCCCCTATGATTCTCTCCCCTCACCCCTCTGGACCCTGTCAGCCTGTTCCATATTTCACTGTCTTTGGTCATATTTGGCTTGCTTGTCTGTTTTGTTGTTTAGATTCCTCTTAACAGTGACATCATATGTTATTTATCTTTCACTGCCTGGCTTATTTCGCTCAACATAATGCTTTCAGGTTCCATCCATGCTGTTGCAAAACATAGGAGCTCCTTCTTCCTTTCTGCAGCATAGAATTCCATTGTGTAAATGTACCATAGTTTTGTGATCCAGTCATTTACCAATGGGCATCTAGGTTGCTTTCAACTCTTGGCTATTGTAAATTGTGCTGCTATGAACATCGGGGTGCATAGGTTCTATTGGATTGGTGTTTAGGGGTTCTTAGGATATACTCCTAACAGTGGAATTGCTGGGTCAAAAGGCACGTCCATTTTTAGTTTTCTTAGAAAATTCCATCCTGTTTTCCATAGTGGTTATACCAGTCGGCAATCCCACCAAGAGTGAACTAGGGTCCCCGATTCCCCACAACCTCTCCAGCACTTGTTGTTTGTTTCTTTGTTTATGATAGTCATTCTGACTGGTGTAAAGTGGTATCTCATTGTGGCTTCAATTTGCGTCTCTCTGATAGCTAGCAGTATTGACCATCTTTTCATGTGTCTCTGGATCCTCTGTATGTCCTCCTTGGCGAAGTGTCTGTTCAAGTATTTTGCCCATTTTTTAATTGGGTTGCTTGTCTTCTTTGAACAAAATATTAACAAAAATATTGCAACATTAAACGACACCCTAGATGAAAAGGACCTAACTGATATATATAGAACCCTTCATCCCAAAAAGCTAAATACACATTCTTTCCAAGTGCACATGGAACAATTTGAAAGATAGACCACATGATAGGACACAAAACGAGTCTCAACAAATTCAGGAAAACAGAAACCATACCAAGCATTTTCTCTGATCACAAGGGACAGAAATTGGAAACTAACCACACAGGAAAAAACCCAAACACCCCAAAAAACGGAGACTGAATGATATGCAATTAAACAACGAATGGGTCAACATTGAAATTAGGGAAGAAATCAAAAAGTTTCTGGAAACAAATGAAAATGAACTCACAACAACCAAAAACTTATGGGACACAGTGAAGGCAGTCCTGAGAGGGAAGCTCATAGCAACAGAGGCTTACTTAAAGAAGATAGAAACATTTCAAACAAACAACCTAACCCGATGCCTGCAAGAACTCAAGGAACAACTACAAAGACAGCCCAGAGCAAGTAGAAGGAAGGAAATGAGCAAGATCAGAGCAGAATTAATGACATAGAGACTAAAAGCACAATTCTAGGGATAAATGAACCCAGGAGTTGGTTTTTTGAAAAGATAAACAAAATAGACAAACCTTTAAGTAGGCTCATCAAGAAAAGAAGAGAGAGGGCCCAAATCAACACAGTCAGAAATGAAAGAGGAGAGATTACAAATGACACCACACAAATAGAAGGGATTGTAAGAAATTACTATGAAGAATTGTATGCCAAGAAATTTGAAAACCTAGGTGAAATGCACACATTTCTAGAAAAATATAATCTTCCAAAACTCAATGAAAAAGAAGCAGAAAACACGAACAGGCCTATAACAGCAGATGAAATTGAAGAAGTAATAAAAAATCCCATCACACAAAAGCGTTGGACCAGATGGTTTCACAGGAGAAGTCTACAAAGCTTTTAAGGAAGAGCTAACCCCTATTCTTCACAGACTATTCCAAAAAATGCAAAAGCAGGGAAAACTCCCAAACTCTTTTTATGATGCCAGCATCATCCTAATTCCAAAGCCAGATAGAGACACAACAAAGAAAGAAAACTTCAGGCCAATATCGCTGATGAACATAGACGCTAAAATCATCAATAAAATATTGGCTAATCACATCCAACAATACATCAAAAATGTCATACACCACGACCAAGTGGGATTCATCCCAGGGATGCAAGGATGGTTCAATATTCGTTAATCAGTAAATATAATACATCACAGAAACAAAAGTAAAGACAGAAACCACATGATCATATCAATAGACTCAGAAAAAACTTTTGATAAGGTACAACACCCATTTGTGATAAAAGCACTCAGCAAAGTGGGAATAGAGGGAGCATTCCTCAATATAATAAAGGCCGTATATGAAAGACCTACAGCCAACATCATATTCAATGGGCAAATACTAAAAGCTTTTCCACTAAGATCAGGAACAAGACAAGGTTGCCCACTTTCAAGACTTCTATTTAATATTGTATTGGGACTTCCGACAAGATGGAGGCATAGGTGGAAACACTATGCCTTCTCCCACAACCAAGTTTGAATACAACAAAGGTTTGGAGAAACAAAGACACAACCAAAGGACAGAAAATTGAATTATACGGAAGTCTGACTACATCTAACCATTCAACGGGGACGGTAAGAAGGGCGGAGCCAGCAGCGAGCAGGGTCGGGCGGGACCAAGGCGCAGGCAGACGGGAACCAGTTGGGGTGCGGGGCAGACCGAGGGTGCATATTCGCGCACAGTGAGACAGACCACGCAGGCCCCAGGAGGCGAGGGCTGACGGCGGTGGCACACTCTCGTGCAGTGGGACGAAACGCGTGGGCCCGGTGATGGCAGCAACTGCGGCACCGGTGAGGGCCGCGGCGGCAGGCGGCGGACAGGACGCCATAGTCCCTCTCTGACCCCACCCCAACATACAGCGTCACAACCCAGCAACTTAGTTGCCCTGCAATACCAGTGAGAGCCATTGTCCCTCTTTGACCCCGCCCCCACATACAGAGTCACAACCCAGCGACTGAGTTGCCCTGCTCTAGTGAACACTTTAGGGCTCTGATCCTGCTACGGAACAGGCACAAACAGCCCAAAAGATGGCGCAAGAAGAACTCAAAGTCCCAGAGCCAATAACTCTAAGTGATCGAGAAATTGCCAGCCTCTCAGAAGCACAATTCAGGACACTATTTCTCAGGATGCTCACAGAACTGGTTGATTATAGTCACAAATTAGAAGAACAAAGTTACAAATTAGAGGCATATATGAAGGCTAAACTAATTGAAATGAAGGGAGATGCACAGGAAACCAATAGTGATGGAAAGGAAATGGGGACACAAATCAATGGAATGGACCAGAAGGAACAACAAAACATCCCACCAGAAAGGAATGAAGAAATGAGAATTCAAAAAAATGAGGAGAGGCATAGGAACCTCCAGGACATCTTTAAACATTCCAACATCCGGATTATAGGGGTACCAGAAGGGGGAAAGAAACAGCCATGAGTGGAAAACATATTTGAACAAATAATAAAGGAGAACTTCCCCAGTCTGGCAAAGGAAATAGACTTCTAGGAAATCCAGGAAGCTCAGAGAGTCCCAAAGAAGTTGGACCCAAGAAGGCACACACCAAGGCACATCATAATTACATTAGCCAAGACCAAAATGAAGGAGAGAATCCTAGAAGCATCAAGAAATAAGGGGACAGTCACCTACAAAGGAGTACCCATCAGACTGTCAGCGGATTTCTCAAAAGAGACCTTCCAGGCAAGAAGGGGCTGGAAAGAAGTATTCCAAGTCATGAAATCCAAAGACCTACAGCCAAGATTGCTTTATCCAGCAAAACTTTCATTTAGAATGGAAGGACAGATAAAGTGCTTCTCAGATAAGGTCAAGTTCAAGGAGTTCATCATCACCAAGCCCTTATTATATGAAATGCTAAAGGGACTTATATAAGAAAAAGAAGATGAAAAATATGAACAGTGAAAGGACAGCAAACACACAGTTATTAACAACCACACCTAAAACAAAAGCAAACCAAGAGGACAGCTAGATCAGGAGTGGAACCATAGAAATGAAGAACACATGGAGGGTTAGAAACAGGGGAGTGGGAGGAGGAGAAGGGGGGAGAAGGCACAGAAAATAGCATAGATGGTAGGTAGAAAATAGGTAGTGGGGAGGGTGAGAATAGTGGGGGAAATATAGAATCCAAAGAACTTGAGACACGTGGTTATAAACTAAGGGGGGGAGAATGGTGGGGGAGGGAGGGTAGGGGTGGAGGGGAATGAAGGGGGGGAATAGAACAACTATAATGGTATAATCAATAAAATATAAAAAAAGAAAAAAAGAAAGAAGGTGAAGGGATTATATATGCATAACCCATAAACACAGAAAACTGTGGTGATGGCCAGAGGGAAGGGGGTAGGGACTGGGGGCAGGTGGGCAAAGGCGGGGAAATGGGAACATCTGTAATAGTGTCAAAAATAAAGTTAAAGATACAAATTAAAAAATATATTGTATTGGAAGTTCTAGCCACTGTGATCAGATAAGAAAAGGAAATAAAAGGCATCCAAATCAGAAAGGAGGAAACAAAACTGTCATTGTTTGCAGATGGCATGTTAGTGTACATGGAAAATCCTATAGACTCTACCAAAAAACTGCTCGAACTAATAAATGAATTTAGTAAAACAGCAGGATACAAAGTCCATATCCAGAAATCAAAGGCATTTTTGTATACCAACAATGAAACAACAGAAGCAGAAATCAAGAAAAAAATCCCATTCAATATAGCAAAAACAAAAATAAAATATCTGGGAATAAATCTAACCAAGGAGGTAAAAGACCTGTATGCAGAAAACTACACAACACTGAAGAAAGAAATCAAGGAAGACACAAACAAATGGAAACATAGACTGTGTTCATGGATTGGAAGAATTAACATCATCAAACTGTCCATACTACCCAAAGCAATTTACAGATTCAATGCAATACCTATTAAAGTACCAATGGCATATTTCACAGACATAGAACCAACACTTCAAAAATTTATAAGGAACCATGAAAGACCCCGAATAGCAGCTGCAATTTTGAGAAAGAAGAACAAAGTAGGAGGGATCACAATACCTGATATCAAACTGTATTACAAGGCCACTGTAATCAAAACAGCCTGGTACTGGCATCAAAACAGGCACATAGACCAATGGAATAGAACAGAGAGCCCAGAAGTAAACACAAATCTCTACAGTCAATTAATATTCGACAAAGGGAGCAGTAACATAAAATGGAGTAAAGATAGCCTCTTCAACAGATGGTGTTGGGAGAACTGGACAGCCACATGCAAAAAAATGAAACTCGAGCACCAACTTACACCATACACCAAAATAAATTCAAGGTGGATAAAAGACTTAAATAAAAGCCAGGAAACCATTAATGCCCTAGAGGAGAGCATTGGCAGGAAAATCTCAGATATTCCACGCAGCAATATTTTTACTGATACGTCCCCTAGAACAAGGGACATAACAGAAAGATAAACGAATGGGATCTCATCAAAATTAAAAGCCTCTGCATGGCTAAGGAAACCAGTATCAAGATAAAAAGAGAAGCAACTGTTTGGGAAAACATACTTGCCAATGATATCTCAGACAAAGCTTTAGTCTCCAAAATATACAAAGAATAAAATATATTTTTTAAAAATCTAGTCAGTAAGAAAGGATACACTAACAGAAATAAAGAATGATTTTTAGTGAAACAATAGTAGAGTGGATGAAGCTGAGAATCAAATCAATGATTTTGACAGAAAAAAGCAAAAACCAACTAATCAGAACAAGAAGAAAAAAGAATACAAAAAACTGAGGATAGTGTATGAACTCTCTGGGAGAACTTCAAGAGATCTAACATTCATATCATAGGAGTGCCAAAAGGAGAAGAGAAAGAGCAACAAATTTAAAATCTATTTCAAAAATAGTGAAAGAAAACTTCCCTGATTTGGTGAAGGAAATAGACATGTACATCCAGGAAGCACAGAGTCCCAAAGCAGATGGTTGCAAAGAGGCCCACATGAAGACACATCATAATTAAAATGCCCAAAGTTAAAGACACAGAGAGAGTTTTAAGAGCATCAAGAAGAAAGCCATTAGTTACCTGCAGAGGAGTTCCCTTAATACTGTCAGCTGATTTCTCAAAAGGAACTTTGCTGGCTAGAAGGGATTGGCAAGAAGTATTCAATGTCAGAAGAAGTAGGGACATACAGCCAAGATTGCTCTACCCAGCAAAACTATAATTTAGAATCGAAAGGCATATAAATAGCTTTCAACCAAAGGAAAAACTAAAGGAGTTCATCATCACCAAAGCATTATCCTATGAAATGTTAAAGAAATTCATTTAAGAAAAAGATAAAAAGTATGAATAATAAAATGGTAGTAAATATATAAAAACCGAATCTAAAAATCAAGCTAAACAAGTCAAAACAGAGACAGAATCATGGATATAGAGACGGTTTTAGTGATTGCCAGATGGGAGGGAGGGTAGAAGAGGGTGGATAAAATGGTGAGGGGATTAAGAAGTACAAATAGGTAGTTACAGAATAGGCATAGCCATGTAAAGTACTGTATAGGAAATGGAGTAGCCAAAGAACTTATACTCATGACCCATGGGCATGAACAATGATGGGGGGATTGCCTGAGTGAGTGAGGCGGGTGCATGGTAGGGGGGGCAAAGGAGGAAAAACTGGGACAACTATAATAATATAATCAATAAAATATAAAAGAAAAGGTTGTCATTGCAAAATTAACTAAAATGGTGATAATGTTCTAAACCTAAATGTTATTATAGTTAATTATGGCACTTCCATAACAAAATGCATTGAATTCTTAAAGATTAAAGTAGTGTCCTTATCTGCAGGGATAAATTTCAAGATATCACATGGATGCCTGAAACCACAAATAGTACCGAATCCTATACAGACATAATATCGTGGTGGTGTAGGATTTGTTCCGGACCATCATAATAAAGATAATATCCCAATAAAGTCAGTTACACAATATTTTTGGTTTCCTACTGCATATAAAAGTTATATTTAGTGCTCGCTTCGGCAGCACATATACTAAAATTGGAACGATACAGAGAAGATTAGCATGGCCCCTGCGAAAGGATGACACGCAAATTCGTGAAACGTTCCATATTTTTCTTGTTTGCAGATGACATGATAGTGTATATGGAGAATCCTATAGACTCTACCAAAAAACTGCTCGAACTAATAAATGAATTTGGCAAAACAGTGGGTTACAAAGTCAATATCCAGAAATCAAAGGCATTTTTGTATACCAACAATGAAACAGCAGAGGCAGAAATCAAGAAAAAAATCCCATTCAATATAGCAAAAACAAAAATAAAATATCTGGGAATAAAACTAACCAAGGACGTAAAAGACCTGTATGCAGAAAACTACACAACACTGAAGACAGAAATCAAGGAAGACACAAACAAATGGAAACATATACCGTGTTCATGGATTGGAAGAATTAACATCATCAAACTGTCCATACTACCCAAAGCAATTTACAGATTCAATGCAACACCTATTAAAGTGCTAATGGCATATTTCACAGACATAGAACAAACACTTCAAAAATTTATATGGAACCACAAAAGGCCAGGAATAGCAGCTGCAATTTTGAGAAAGAAGAACAAAATAGGAGGGATTACAATACCTGATATCAAACTGTATTACAAGGCCACTGTAATCAAAACAGCCTGGTACTGGCATCAAAACAGGCACATAGACCAATGGAATAGAACAGAGAGCCCAGAAATAAACACAAATCTCTACAGTCAATTAATATTCGACAAAGGGAGCAGTAACATAAAATGGAGTAAAGATAGCCTCTTCAACAGATGGTGTTGGGAGAACTGGACAGCCACATGCAAAAAAATGAAACTCGAGCACCAACTTACACCATACACCAAAATAAATTCAAGGTGGATAAAAGACTTAAATAAAAGCCAGGAAACCATTAAAGTCCTAGAGGAGAGCATTGGCAGGAAAATCTCAGATATTCCACGCAGCAAGATTTTTACTGATACGTCCCCTAGAACAAGGGACATAATGGAAAGAATAAACGAATGGGATCTCATCAAACTTAAAAGCCTCTGCATGGCCAAGGAAAACAGTATCAAGATAAAAAGAGAAGCAACAGTTTGGGAAAACATATTTACCAATGACACCTCAGACAAAGGTTTAATCTCCAAAATATACAAAGAACTCACACGACTCTACTCAAAGAAGACGAGCAACCCAATTAAAAAATGGGCAAAGGACTTGAACAGACACTTCGCCAAGGAGGACATACAGAGGATCCAGAGACACATGAAAAGATGCTCGATATCACTAGCTATCAGAGAGATGCAAATCAAAACCACAATGAGATACCACTTAACACCAGTCAGAATGGCTACCATGAACAAAGAAACAAACAACAAGTGTTGGAGAGGTTGTGGGAAAAAGGGTACTCTATTTCACTGTTGGTGGGATTGCAAACTGGTAAAACCACTGTGGAAAGCAGTATGGAATTTTCTAAGAAAACTAAAAATGGACGTGCCTTTTGACCCAGCAATTCCACTGTTAGGAGTATATCCTAAGACCCCTGAAACACCAATCCAATAGAACCTATGCACCCCGATGTTCATAGCAGCACAATTTACAATAGCCAAGAGTTGGAAGCAACCTAGATGGCCATCGGTCAATGACTGGATCAAAAAACTATGGTACATTTACACAATGGAATTCTATGCTGCAGAAAGGAAGAAGGAGCTCCTACCCTTTGCAACATCATGGATGGAACTGGAAAGCATTATGCTGAGCGAAATAAGCCAGGCAGTGAAAGACAAATGCCATATGATATCACCTTTAACAGGAATCTAAACAACAAAACAAACAAGCAAGCAAAATGTAACCAAAGACACTGAAATACAGAACGTGCTGACAGGGTCCAGAGGAGAGAGGGGAGAGAATCACAGGGGAAAAGGAGGAGGTCTCACATGAACAAGTATAAAGGACACATGGACAATAACTAAGGTGGGTGGCAGAGATGGGAGGGAGGTGGGGAGCACTGGGGTGGGCGGGCAGGGCTGGGAATAGAAGAAAGAAAACTGTACTTGAACAAGAGTTAAATAAAAAAAAAGAAAGAAAAAAAGAGAAGGAAGTAAAAAAAGTTATGTTTATTACATAATCTAGTCTGTTATGTGTAAAATGGAACTACATCTAAAAAACAATGTACATACCTTAATGAAAAATTCTCTGTTGCTGAAAAGTGCTAATCATCATCTGAGCCTTCAGTAAGCTGTATTCTTTTTGCAGGTGGAGAGTTTTCCTCAGTGTTTATGGCTGCTGACTGATCAGGGTGGTGATTGCCAAAGTTTAGGGTGGCTATGGCAATTTCTTAAAATAAGACAACAATAAACTTTGCTGAATATGATTCTTCCTTTCATGAAAAATTTCTCTGTAGTATGTAATGCTGTTTGATGGCATTTTACCCACAGTAGAACTTCTTTTTTAAAATATATTTTATTGATTATGTTGTTACAGTTGTCCCATATTTTCTCCCTTTATTCCCCTCCACCCTGTATGCCCCTCCCACCAGCATTCCCCACTTAGTTGATGCCCATGGCTGTACGTATAAATTATTTGGCTTCTCCATTTCCTGTTATTCTTAACCTCCCCTGTCTATTTTGTGCCTACCCTTTATGCTTCTTATTCCCTGTACCTTTCCCCCCATTCTCTCTCCTCGCTCTCTGCACTGATAACCCTCCACAAAATCTCCATTTCTGTGATTCTGTTCTTGTTTGATTAGTTTGATCTTGCTTTGTTTTTTCTTAGATCCAGTTGTTGAAAGTTGTGAGTTGTCATTTTACTGTTCATATCTTTCATCATCTTCTTTTTCTTAGATAAGTTCCTTCAACATTTCATATAATAAGGGCTTGATAATGATGAACTCCTTTAACTTGTCTTTATCTGGGAAGCACTTTACCTCCCCTTCCACTGTAAATTATAGGCTTGCATGATAGAGAGCTCTTGAGTGTAGGTCTCTCTTGAGTGTAGGCCATTCATTGCTTTGAATACTTCTTTCCAATCCCTTCTTACCTGCAAGGTGTTTTTTGTTTGTTTGTTTGTTTGTTTTAGAAATCAGCTTATAGTTTTATGGTAACATAATCTTGGGTAACATAATTTTGATGTGCTTTAGTGTGTGCTTCCTTTGGTCCAACTTCTTTGGGACTCTCTGAGCTTCCTGGATTTCCTGGAAGTCTATTCCCTTTGCCAGATTTGGGAAGTTCTCCTTCATTATTTTTTCAAATAAAATTTCAACTTCTTGCTCTTCCTCTTCTCCTTCTGGCACCCCTATGATCCAGATGTAACATTTAAAGTTGTCCCAGAGGTTCCTAATCCTCTCCTCATCTTTTTGAATTCTTGTGTCTTCATTCTGTTCTGGTTGAATGTTTCTTTCTTCCTTCTGGTCCAAATCATTGATTTGAGTCCCCATTTCCTTCCCTGTACATTTTGCTTGATTTCACTTTCCATAGCCTTTACTTCTTCCTGTATTTTGTGTCTATACTCAGGCATTTCTGTGAGCATTCTGATTACCAGTGTTTTTGAACTCTGCATCTGATAGGTTGTCTATCTCTTCATTGGTTAGTTCTTTTTCTGGAACTTTGATCTGTTCTTTCATTTGGGCCATGTATTTTTGTCTCAGCCACGTGTTACATAGTAAAGCATGGAGCCTTAGGTATTCACCAGGGTGTAGCAACACACCCTGCACTGTGTTGTAGTGCTATATGTGGGTGAGGAGTCTGAGAGGAAAAAATGCTGCTTGCTATGCTTTTGCCTGGCTTTCAGTAACTTCTGTCACTACCCACAATCATATTGGGCCCTTCTGGTGGTGATTCCTGGATGGGTGGGTTTACATACATTCGAGGACACTGTGGGTCTCTCCAAGACAATTTCCTGTGAATTTGGGGGTGGGGGTTTCTCCTGCTACGGAAACCTCCACAGGTTTTTAAAGTCAGAGGTACTGAGGCTTATATCCCCACTCCAGAACCCTGGGTTATGTAATCTGTCTCACTATCCATTTGTTCTCCCTAGCTTATCCACACCCATATGTGGGAGTACTCAGTCTACCTGCCTCATACTTACATGCCCTGGTCCTCCAGCCACTACCTTTCTGTGAGTCCTCTCCACCCCAACTGCCCATCTCCACCACTCCTTCTAGTGTGGATGAATGTTCGTTCTTTAACTCCTTTGTTGTCAGACTCCCATATAGTTCAATTTTCTGGCAGCTCTGGTCATATTTGTTTTAAAATTTGTTGTTGACCTTCTTTTGGTTGTGGGAGGAGGCACATTGTATCTACCTATGCCTCCATCTTGGCCAGAAGTCCCTCCACAGTCGAACTTCTTTCAAAATTGGAGCCAATCCTCTTAAACCCTGCTGCTGCTTTATCTACTAACTGTATGTACTATTCTAAAGCCTTTGTTGTCATTTGTACAATCTTCAGAGTATCTTAACTAGTGGTCAATTCCATCTCAAGAAGCCACTTTCTTTGCTTATCCATAAAAAGCAACTCCTCATCTGTTCAAGTTTTATCATGAGATTGCAGCAGTTGGGTCATATCTTCAGCCCCCACTTCTAATTTTAGTTTTCCTGCTATTTCCACCACATCTGCCCTTAGTTACTCTAGTGAAGTCTAAAAACCTTCCAAATCATTCATGAGAGTTGAGATCAACTTTTTACAAACTCCTGTTGATGTTATTTTGACCTCTTTCCATGAACCATTAATGTGCTTAATGGCATTTAGAATGGTGAGTCCTTTACAGAAGCTTTTCAATTGAATTTTCCTACATCCATGAGAGGAATCACACTATCTATGACAGCTATACCTGTATGAAATGTATTTCTTAAATGATTAGATTTAAAAGTCAAAATTACTCCTTGAACCATTAGCTGAAGAATGGATATGGTATTAACACACATGAAAACAACATTAATCTCACTGTGCATCTCCATCAGAGCTCTTGGGTGGCCAGGTGCATTGTCAGTGAGAAATAGTATTTTGAAAGGAATATTTTTTTCCTGAGCAGTAGGTCTCAATAGGGGGGCTTAAAATATTCAGTAAACCATTTTGCAAACAGATATGCTGTCCTCCAGGCTTTGTTTTTCCATTTATAGAGCATAGCAGAGTAGATTTAGCAGCACCATAAAGGGCCCTAGGATTTTAAGAATGGTAAATAAGTATTGGCTTTCACTTAAAGTTACCAACTACCTGAACACATGAAAAGAAAGTCAGCCTGTCTCTTGAATTTTGAAGCCAGTCATTGACTTCTCCTCTGTAGCTATTCAAGTCCTAGCTGGCATCTTCTTCCAATACAAGGCTGTTTTGTCTACATTGAAAATTGTTAGTTTAACATAGTCACCTTTATTAACTCTCTTAGCGAGATCTTTTGAATGATTTGCTACAGCTTCTACATCAGTATTTGCTGCTTTACCTTGCACATTTGTGTTATAGAGATAGTTCTTTTCTTAAACCTAATGACCTAACCTCTGCTACCCTCAAACTTTTTATTTCCATTTTCCTCACCCCTCTCACCCTCCAAAGAATTGTAGAGAGTTAGGGTCACACTCTGTATTAGGCTTTGCCTTAAGGGATCTTCTATCCATGCCACTAAAACTTTCTTCATATCAACAATAAAGCTGTTTTGCTTTTTTAAAAAATAATTTGTATAGTGACTGAAATAGTACTTTTAATTTCCTTCAACAAGTTTTCCTTTGCATTCACAGCTTGGCTATTTGGCACAAGAGACCAACCTTTCAGTCTGTCTTGGCTTTCAACATGCCTTCCTCACTAAGTTTAATCATCTATACCTTTTCATTTTAATTGAGAGACCTGTGACTCTTCCTTTCATTTGAACACTTATAGGCCATTGTAGGGTTATTAATTGGCCTAACTTCAATATTGCTCTATCTCATTGGGTAGGGAGGGCTGAGGAGATGGGCATGGAGAGTGTCAGGGGCAGCTGGTCAGTGGAGAAGTCAGAACACACAACATTTATTGATCAAGTTCACCATCTTAAATGGACATAGTGTGTGGTGATACAAAACATTTACAATAGTAGCATCAAAGATTACTGAACACAGTTCACCATACCAGGTATAATAATAATTAAAACTTTTGAAATACTGTGAGAATTACTAAAACATGCCAGAGACACAAAGTGAGCAAATCCTGTTGGAAAAATGGCACTAATAGACTTCCTTGATACAGAGTTGCCATAAACCTTTAATTTGTTTTTTTTTAAAGTAGTATCTGCTAAGTGAAAGGTATGCCTGTATATACTGTGTTTTATCTTGTTTTTACTATATATGCATACACTTTATGGCTTCTCTTTGGCATATCCAAATTGCCAGCATCACTGCTTTTGTCCTTTGGTTCCATTATCAAATAAAATACAAATTATTTGAACATAACCACTACAATTGATCTGATCACCAAGACAGCTAAGTGAGTAGTGACCTGGGAGCATATACAGTGTTGCATACATTGGATAAAGGGATGATTCATGTCCCAAGAAGGATGGAGAAGGATGACTCAAGATTTCATCATGCTACTGAGAATGGCACATGATTTCAAACTGATAAATTATTTATTTCTGAAATTTTCCACTTAACATTTTTGGACCATGTTTGACCATGGTTAACTGAAAACATGAAAAGTAAAACCACAGAGAAGAGGGGAATACTGAATATTTAAGAAGTTTTGGTAATATAGTGGGCTGGGATGGGAGTGGAGGATGGAAAACTGTACCAGAACAATAATTGAATAAAAAAAATTTTAAAAAGAAAATATGCTGTTAAATGAAGAAGTGCAATATTAAACTATACTTACATTGGGTTCCAACTCTATTAAAATATATGTCATGACATAGGTAAAAATGTTAGCAGTATTTCTTTGGGGGTGGGGTGGAATTACGAGCAATCATTACTTTCCCCTCTAAATATTTCTGCATTTTCCAAACCTTTCTATAAGCAACAAATAGCCCTCTTTAAAAATAAAAAAAATTACTGTGTCTAGTAATTAATCAAAATCTCAGAGGTGTAGGCCACTTTTTTGGAGTATAAGATGATCCCATAAATGTCATTTGCTTTCCAGGAAAGATATCCAGATATGCATTCATTTTAGGTTTAATAATCTGTTTTTTTCCCAACATTTTTAGAATTTTGGAAATAAACCAAAAACAATAAAAAGAAAAAGACTGCACTAGGAAATGTTACTAAGGTACTGGGTACTAGTTCCTAGTACCTAGGTACTAGTTACTAGTACTAGTTGCCTAGTACTAATTAATGTACTAGGAAATGTTAGTAATTGTAACATTACTAAATGTTACTAAGATGTCAACAGTATGCAGACAGGAATTTGAAATTGAACTAATTCATGCAATACTTTCAAGGCAACATAAATTGGAGAAAGAGATTATCTGTATCTCTGTTCCCATGGAAGAGAGCAGGGTACCGAAGAGAAAAACATGTGAGTATAGGTCAGGCTTAAAGAGTAGGAGAGGTGGAGGGTAAACAGTTGCTTCCTTAGGCTACATTGCTGCAGGATGTTGACATTCTAAGATTTTTTACAAATAAATATTGATTTTGAAAGTATGTGTACATTTTATTGAATATACTGTATATTTGGGTCTGCAGAAAAGCCTGTGTTAAGGCTATTAAACTATAAAATGCATCAAAGAAACACAGCTTCCAAATGGATGTGCAAACTTTTGTTAAGGCAAAACTGTTCTCCAACATAGGAGCACAATACATTTTAGACTGGATTTTGTTCAACAGCATAATTTCCTCATTAACACTTCTTTAGTTATGAACTTTTCTTTTGAGTCTTCTCTTAGACTCAAATATAGAATAAAGAAAACAAGTCAACTCAGAACCTCTTAGGTTTCTAAAATGTGACAGCAGCAAGCAAACAATCTATGCAGCCTACCTTCTGGCATTAGGAGGGCATTTGCCATGAAAACATTTAAAAATAATTTTTGAGGTGTAAAGAAGATTGAAAATCAAATGATTAAATGAATAACATCGATTGCAAAGATGGCAACAGGGTAGGAGGGAGCAGATTCCACTTCCCTCTACACAAAGGAAAAAAACCTGGCCAATCTACGGAGGAACAGAGCAAACAGCCAATAGTACCCTGGCATATATGAAAATAAGAGATCGGAAATTGTAGTGGACCCTGAAAAACCAGACAGTAAGGAGATGGCTGCAGGATAGTAGGGTCTCAGGGACCAGAGCGGAGACAGGGGTGGCGGCAGCCTCGGCCTGTGCCCAGCGCCCGGCATCGGGGCTACCACAGACTCTTTGGGAGCTGTGACCTGCCACAGGGTCCTTCAGAGAGAACCAGATCATCTGCTCCCTCCCTCCCCAGCCAAGCAAGGTTTGAGCAGCACTGGCAGAGACCTGGTTGCTTGAAGTTGCAGAGAGGGGACTAAGGACAAAGAGGTAAACACACAAGGGCTGTGATTACCCACAGAGTCTGTAGTTGCTGGCTTGGGAGAGTTGAGAGTGGCAGTGTCAGGCTCTGACCCTGAGACTGACACTGGTATTCTCTGACACCGGTCTAGCTGGAGAATTGGTCTGTACTGAGCAGCAGGCTTAAGTGGGAGGAATTTCTCAAAAGGTAAAATTGTTTGGACGATTCTCTTGTGACAGCCCCTGGGCCTACTCTCCATACAACCAGGCAAAAGGCCCTGGGTTCCCCCATAGCACTGGGAAGGGTTTGCGCCCAAACCTGTGGGACCAAGGCGCATGTGCGCCCGCACCCCAGCCCATGGCGATGACCCCCAGGGAAAGAGTGCTCTGAAGACCTGGATCCCCTGCATGGGGTGCTGGGAAGAGGCGCCAGACTTGCTCTCGGGAGAGTGCTCACAAGAGTGGCTGAGTACACATCAGGAAGGGAGAAAGGCCACACCAATCACCCCTCAGCCTGTTGCAGCCAGCGAGACCAGAAAAACCGGTTTTACCAGTTTGAAACCAACAAGAGGTATTTTTTCTTTTAAGTAATCTTTTATTTTTTTAATTTTATTATTGTTTTATCTTTCAATACTCTTTTCCTCTCTTTCCTTCTTTCTTGTTTTTCCTTCTTCCTTTATATCCAAACTTATCTCTTCTTCCTCCCTTCTCCTGCATTTCCCCCCCCCCCCCCACAAGTAAGACAAAACGTGTGGAACTGCAAAAATACCAGAGTTGGACTCAAAGAGGGGGCATACCAACAGTTGAGACAGAGAGACAAATTTCACTTTGCTACAGCAGAGAAATTACAAGTTACTGCATAATTGTATTATTATTTTACGTTATTCTTACATCTTTTATTTTAATAGTATCTTTGTATTCCTCTTCTTTCCGTATAGTCTTTTTTGCTTTGCTGGTTATATTGTATCATTTGGCAGGTTTCCCCTGTTCTCTCTTCCACAGTATATTACTAATTTACTATCCTTCACATCACTTGTGTTCCTTTAGCACACTACTCAAAGTTCTATACCCACTATTCATGCTATCCAGATCACATAGATTCTGTTATATGATCATTGCTCTAATAATATTGTAAGTAATAGCTGTTCTATGTTGGGGACTGCCCTGCCTGGTTTCAGGAGCTGAAACCCTCCATGGCTAAGGCTGAGTGAGCAACCTTCAGACCATAAGCCACTAAGGAGACAAAGCTTATCTCCCTGGCAGGAGCGCAGCTTCTGCTACTTTTTCCATAACTGGCCTCCAATGCTTGATCAGTTAGCCAATGATGGGTAAGATTCCCCAAGGGGGGAATGACCTAAGACAGGGGTGATCACATGGAGGCCCCAGGGAAGGACTTGGGGGCTATGGAGAAAGGGGGTGATGGACCATTGCCCCCTGGCTTTGACAAAGCCTGTGTCCTCAATCTGTCTGTGAGAAGTCTCCAAGAATTCTTTGGCTATCTAACTCCTCTGCCTGACTTAAGCCTGAAACAATGACAGAGGGTGGTGCAGCCTTGTGTTGGGAATGGCGAATTCCCAAGGTGATCTGTCCTGAGAAAGAATTCCTAACAATCCTGTGAAGCCTGCTTTGCTGAGATTGCTTTTAGTTAAATGACAAAGGCCGGAGCAAACTGTGAGTTTATGTTCCCAAAGTTCTGTAGCCTTTTAGCTGACAGACCCTGACTCAGGAGAAACCCTAATGGTTCTTTGTATACTATCTACTGTTTACTGCCTGACAATGATTAATAAGTTGTACCTGAACTCCTGTGCAAAAAATAAATAAAAATAAAAATAAATAAAAGCCTTTCTAGGCAATGGTCAACCCACTCTCTCCTTGAAAGAGTAGCTATTTGAGGCTCTCTCCCCTTGAGGGAGTAGCCATGCCGACCCTTTCTCTCTATAGGATTCAGTGGTCCATGTGAATTTGTCTTATATCTGATCCATGATACTGAGGGCACTACAAGCGAGTGCACTAGTCAGTTCCATACAATTGTAAATACTTCACAATACCCCTCCCAGATCTTAGCCCACTTAACAGTTTTCTGAACTCTATTACCAAAGTGGTTAAACCTATTCTCTCACACACTATACCTATTTACTATCCTTTACTCTCACTTTACCTCAGAAACTGACCTCACACAACCTCAGTGCTTTGTAAATCCAACTCACAATCCTTTCCTCCCCAACAAGAGTCTTATCTTCTTTCCATCCTTTCTTAAAAGTGGCCAATTGGGTTGAAGATCACAGTTAACACTATACATAGCCAAATGATCTCCTATCTCTTTTCTACCACCTGCTACTGAAATATCGTATAATACTCTCCTGCTATCATAAACAATTTTGTCTTCACCTTCAACTCATCAAAAAAGAAAAGAGTAAGTGAAAGCTATGAACAACAGGATATCCTCTGGAAGAGGAAATGCAACAACAAAGGAACCATCAACAGATAAAAACAGAAGAAGGTGAAGGGGGCAGTGAAAACCACACAAACCTCAATCCAAGACCTATCTGGAAATACAACTAAATAGTGGAGAAACTACCCAGTACAAACAACTAAACAAAAGCAAAAGGGAATCCTCAAAACCTCGTACACAGAGAAGAACTAGCTTAAACACAACCTTCCCTCACCGGCACAACAAATTACAACAGGTGGTAGACAGAGGGACCATCAGTTAACCAACTGGTGGGAGAGAACCACAAAAGAAAGACCCCAAAACAGTCAAAACCCAAAGACAAACACAGAGTAAATTTAAAAACACCCCAAGACCAGTAAACTTTGGAGATCAAAGAGACTACACCACTGAATCTCACAGGCATTACACCACAGACGTTCACAACATATACTCAGGAAGACAGAACAAATGAATTAAAGAAGCTGAAGGTAACAAGAAGAGTCTCACAAACAATGGGAAGACAAGGAAACGATCCCAAATGAAAGTAAAGAAGGAGGCATCAAAAATAATTCCAGATGAAATAGAGGCAAGTCAACTATCAGATACTGAATTCAAAGCACTGGTTATCAGGAAGTTGAAAGGGCTCACAATGAGTTACCAGAAACTACAGGGGAACGACAATGAACTCCCTGCAAACTATATCAACATGAAAAAGGAAATAGAAACTGTCAGCAAGGGCCAAGAGGAAATGAAGAATACAATTTCTGAACTGAAGAACACAGTGGAAAGAATCAAACGCAGGATTGATGAAGCAGAAGATTGGATCAGTGAGTTGGAGGACAAAGTAGGAAAAAAGACTCCTAGAAAGAGCAAGAAAAGGAAAAGAGGCTCAGGAAGAATGAAACGGGATTGAGAGAAATGCAAGATAATATGAAATGTAATAATATCCGAATAATAGGGATACCAGAAGGAGAAGAAGAAGAGAGGGGGATAGAAAACTTATTTGAAAAAGCAATAAGGGGAAATTTCCCTAATTTGATGAGAGAAAAAGTCACACGAATCCAGGAATCACAGAGAGTCCCAATCAACAGGAACCCAAAGAGGCCCACATCAAGACACATCATCATTAAAATGGCAAAATTCCAAGATAAAGAGAGAATCTTAAAAGCAGCAAAGGAGAAAAAGAAAGAAACATAAAAAGGAGCAGCAATAAGGTTAGCTGCTGACTTCTCAATGAAAACACTCTGAGCAAGAGGGGGATGGCAAGAAATATTTCAAGTAATGAGAACCAGAGGCCTGGAACCAAGGCTACTTTATCCAGCAAGGCTCTCAATCAAGATAGAAGGCAAAATAAAGAGCTTCCAAGACAAAAGAAGTCTAAAAGAATACACCTCCACCAAACCAGCTCTGCAAGAAATAATAAAAAGGTCTGCTTTAAGGAAAGAAAGGAAAAGAGAGAGACAATGAGAAGCACAAATATAAAAATGACAATGAATAAGTACCTATCAATAATAACCTTAAGTGTAAATGGATTAAATGCTCCGATAAAAAGACATAGAATAGCTGAATGGATAAGAAAGCATGACCCACACATTTGCTGCCTACAAGAGACCCACCTCAGGACAAAAGACCTACACAGACTATAAGTGAAGAGCTGGAAAGATATTCTCCAAGCAAATGGACAGGAAAAAAAAGCCTGGGTAGCAATGCTCCGATCAGACAAAATAGACTTCAAAAAAAGGGCCATAAAAAGAGACCCAGAGGTCACATTATAATACTCAATGGAAGAATCCACCAAGAAGACATGAACATTGTAAATATATATGTACCCAAAATAAAAGCACCCAAATATATAAAATAAACCTTAGATGACTTCAAGAAACATAGTGACAGCAACCCAATTATAGTAGGGGATTTTAACACCCCACTGTCAAAAATGAATAGATCTTCCAAACAAAATATCAACAAAGACATTGTGGCATTGAAGAATTACTTAGATGAAATGGACTTAACTGATATACAGAGAGCCCTTCATCCCAAAGAACCTAAATACGCATTCTTTTCAAATGCACATGGAACATTTTCAAAGATAGACCACATGATAGGACACAAAACAAGCCTCAACAAATTCAAGAAAATTGAAATCATACCAAGCATTTTCTCCAACCACAAGGGACTGCAACTAGAAACCAACCCCAATGGAAAAAACCCCAAACCTCCAAAATCATGGAGATTGAACAGCATGGTATTAAAAAATAAATGGGTCAAGAATGAAATTAGGGAAGGAATCTAAAAGTTCCTGGAAAAAAATGAAAATGAACTCACAACAACCCAAAACTTATGGGACACAGTGAAGGCACTTCTCAGAGGGAAGTTCATACCAATAAAGCCCTACCTAAAAAAGATAGAAACATTTCAAACAAACAGCCTAACCCTATGCGTACAAGAACTCGAGGAACAACAACAATGACAGCCCACAGCAAGTAGAAGGAAGGAAATAACCAAGATCAGAGTAGAATTAAATGACATAGAGACTGAAAGAACAATTTTAAAGATCAATGAATCCAGGAGCTGTTTCTCGAAAAGATAAACAAATTCAACAAGGCTTTAAGCAGGCTCATCAAGAAAAAAAAAGAAAGAAGACCCAAATGAAAACAATTTGAAATGAAAGAGGAGAGATTACAACTGACACCACAGAAATACAAAGAATTGTATGAAATTACTACTAAGAACTGTATGCCAAGAGATTTGAAAACCTAAGTGAAATGGACAAATTTCTAGAAAAATATAATCTTCCAAAGTTCAATGAAGAAGAAGCAGAAAGCCTGAACAGACCAATAATAGCAGATGAAATTGAAGCAGTAATCAAAAAACTCCCACCACACAAAAGCCCTTGACCATATGGTTTCACGGTAGAATTCTACAAAGCATTTAAGGAAGAGCTAACCCCTATTCTTCACAAACTATTCCAAAAAAATCCAAAATGATGGAAGTCTCCCAAACCCTTTTCATGAAGCCAGAAATCATCCTAATCCCAAAACCAAGTAAAGACACAACAAAGAAAGAAAACCTCAGGCCAATATCGCTGATGAACATAGACGCTAAAATCCTCAATGAAATATTGGCAAATCGCATCCAACAATACATTAAAAAGATCATGCACCATGACCAAGTGGGATTCATCCCAGGGGTGCAAGGATGGTTCAATATTTGCAAATCAGTAAATGTAATATATCACATAAACAAAAGCAAAGACAAAAATCACATGATCATATCAATAGATGAGGAAAAGGCTTTTGATAAGGTACAACACCCATTTATGAGAAACACACTCAGCAAAGTGGGAATAGAGGGAGAATTCCTCAATATAATAAAAGCAATATATGAGAGACCTACAGCGAACATCATATTCAATCGGCAAAAGCTAAAATCTTTTCCACTAAGATCAGGAACAAGACAAGGTTGCCAACTTTCACCAATTCTATTCAATATAGTATTAAAAGTTTTAGCCACAGTGATCAGATAATAAAAGGAAATAAAAGGCATCCAAATCAAGAAACAAAACTGTCACTGTTTAGAGATGACATGACAGTGTGCATGCAAAATGCTACAGACACCACCCAAAAACTACTCGACCTAAGAAATGAATTTGGCAAAACTGTGGGATCAAACTCAATACCCAGAAATCAAAGGCATTTTTGTATACTAACAATGAAACAACAGAAGCAGAAATCAAGAAAAAAATCACATTGAAAAAAATTAAATACCTAGGAATAAATTTAACCAAGGACGTAAAAGATCTGTACACAGAAAACTACACAACATTGAAGAAAGAAATCAAGGAAGACACAAACAAATGGAAACATAGACCGTGTTCATGGATTGGAAGAATTAACATCATCAAAATGTCCATACTACCCAAAGCAATTTACAGATTCAATGCAATACCTATTAAAGTGGCAATGGCATATTTCACAGACACAGAATAAACACTTCAAAAATTTATATGGAACCACGAAAGACCCCGAATAGCAGCTGCAATTTTGAGAAAGAAGAACTAAGTAGGAGGGGCCACAATACCTGATATCAAACTGTATTACAAGGCCACTGTAATCAAAACAGCCTGGTACTGGCACAAAAACAGGCACATAGACCAATGGAATAGAACAGAGAGCCTAGAAATAAGCCCAAATCTCTACAGGCAATTAATATTTGACAAAGTGGGCAGCGACATAAAATGGAGTAAAAATAGCCTCTTCAACAAATGGTGTTGGGAGAACTGGACAGCTACATGCAAAAAAAAAAAACAACAACAAAAAACAAAAAACAAATGAATCTTGAGCACCAACTTACACCATACACCAAAATAATTTCAAGGTGAATAAAAGACTTAAATATAAACTGTGACCCCATTAAAGTCCTAGAGGAGAACATTGGCAGGAAAATCTCAGATATTTCAAACAGCAACATTTTTACTGATGTCCCTACAGCAAGGGACATAAAGGAAAGAATAAACAAATGGGATCTCATCAAATAAAAAGCATCTGCACAGCTTAAGAAAACAGTATATTAAAATAAAAAAAAGACCAACTGTATGGGAAAACTTATTTGCCAATGATACCTCAGACAGGGTTTAATCTCCAAAACACACAAAGAATCTACACAATTCCACTCTAAGAAGACAAGCAACCAAGTTAAAAAGTGGGCAAAGGAATTGACCAGATACTTCTCCAAGGAGGACATACAGAGGATCCAGAGACACATGAAAAGATGCTCAATATCGCTAGCTATCAGAGAGATGCAAATTAAAACCACAATCAGATCCCGCTTTACAGTGGTCAGAATGACCATCATAAACAAAGCAATAAACAACAAGTGTTGGAGGTGTTGTGGAGGAAAGGGGACCCTAGTTCATTATTGGTGGGATTGCAGAGTTGTACAACCACTATGGAAAACAGTATGGAATTTTCTCACAGAACTAAAAATGGATCTGCCTTTTGACCCAGCAATTCCACTGCTAGGAGTATATCCTAAGAAGCCTGAAACATCAATCCAAAAGAACCTATGCACCCCAATGTTCATAGCAGCACAATTTACAATATCCAAGAGTTGGAAGCAACCTAGGTGCCCATCAGTAAATGACTGGATCAAAAAACTATGGCACATATACACAATGGAATTCTATGCAGCAGAAAGAAAGAAGGAGCTCCTACCTTTTACAACAGTATGGATGGAACTGGAAAGCATTATGCTGAATGAAATGAGCCTGGTGGGGAATGACAAATACCATATGATCTCACCTTTAACAGGAGCCTAAACAACAAAACAGACAAATAAGCAAAATATAACCAAAGACACTGAAATAGAGAACAGGCTGACAGTGACCAGAGGGGAGAGAGGAGGGAATTTCAGGGGAAAAGGGGAAGGGTTTACAGGAACTGGTATAAAGGACACATGGACAAAAACTGAGGGGGTGGAAATGGGAGGGAGGTGGGGAGCACTGGGGGGGTGGGCTGGGATGGGAGTAAAAAACAGAAAACTGTACTTGAACAATAATTAAATAAATTAATTTAAAAAATGAATAACATCGACATGTTTCTCAGGCTTGTACTGTTGGCACCTGTCTCACATTCTGATAATGTACCTTTATTGTAGTTGTCAAGTGTTCTCTTGATTCCAATGTCTTTTGTTTATAAGTTTAATTATAATGTAATATGAGTATTTTAATCTAACATGCTATGTATATAATATTCTTCATAATGAATGCCTCTCCCTTCAAAGAAACCAATTATTTCATAGCTCAATACCTGCTTGGAACCTCTTGTAGAGACTACCTTCTGACACTTGAGAAAGTCCATCTAAACATTTTATAGACCATCTTTATTTTCTGACTTTAGTTTGATGGCAAGACACTGCTTCAAAACCTTTCTGTTGCTTCAGGCAATTCCATCATCCCTCAAAAGATAATAATAGACAACTATTAAGAATATTTAAAATATTCAAGCATAAAGTTGATCATGTGTATCAGTGCTTTCACATATAAAAGAGTCTCCTTAACATACAATTAAGTGTACAAGTTATTTACTAAAAGGCAAATATACTTATATTTTTCAAAAGATTTTTCAACAGATGTTTTGTGAGCCCATACCACGTACCAGACACTGTTAATTGTTTAAACAATAAATGAAACAAACTCTGTCATTATAAAGCTTATAGTCTATTGAAGGAGTCAGACACTAAGCATATATACACACACATATACATATTATACATATATACATGTATACACATACATATGAGTTGGGCAAAAGTAGGTTTACAGTTTTGAGTACTTGAGATACAGAGTTTATTCCTATATTATTATTTATTAATTTTCATTGTTCCATAAGAACATCTGTAAACCTATTTATATCTCTCTCTCTCTCTCTCTCTATATATATATCTATATATATGAGGTCTGTCCATAAACAGTTTAGCCATTGATAATATAATAAGAACAGTTTGTGTGGCATCAATGTAACCTAGTAGCTAAGGAAAATGGACTGGAATGTGCATGTGTGAACAATGGTGACTTCACTGTACTACTCAGTGGGGGCAGTAGATAGTGTTGAGTGAGCATGTGTACTGTGTGGCCATCACGTTCAAAATAACTGAGACAGTAGAGCAGTGAATCTGCATCAGATTTTGTGTGAAGCTTGAACATTTCACCATTGAAACTCTTAGGATGATTGAGAAGGCTGCAGCTATGGGCAACTGCTGACTGGCAGTTTTATCATGACAATGTGCCTACTCATGCATCATATCTCATGCAGAGATTTTTGGCAAAACATCAAATCACTCAGGTGACTCAGCCTCTCTATAGTCCAGATTTGGCACCCTGTGAGTTCTGGTTCTTTCCCAAACTAAACTCACCTTTGAAAGGGAAGGGATTTCAGACCATCGATGAGATTCAGGAAACTATGACAGGGCAGCTGGAGTCAACAGGGAAAACTGTGTGAAGTCCCAACGTGCCTACTTTGAAGGGGACTGGTGTGTCATTGTCTTTGTATAATGTTTCTTATATCTTGTATGCTCTTCAACAAATGTCTCAATTTTTTATATTACATGACTGGATACTTTCTGGACGAACCTCATAGATCTATGTAGATCTATAGATATAGGTATCTATATAGATATAGATATAGATCTATATAGATACCTATACCTAAATTATTATATATATGTAACTATATTTATATATCTATATATAATGATGTCAAGTGAGGATAGGTGCTAGAGAATAAGTGCTAAAATAAAGCAAACGAAGGAATAGGCAGTATCAAGAGAGGGTGTTATTTTAGATACAATAGTAGATATAGTAGATACCACTTATGCAGGTATGTCCAATGAGGTGAAAGAGCAACTCAAATGAATACCCCGGTACAAAACATTCCTAACAGAGGGAATAACAAACAAGTTTCTGAGGCAGAATAACACTTCAGTTGTTTCAGTAACAGCAAAGAGGTCAGTGTGGCTGAAATGGAGTTGCCAAGAGGAAGAATCATAATAGATGAGAGAACAGAGGGAAACAGGAACCAGATGGTACTCATATGCCATGTACAGGGTGGGTTCATTCCATGTATAATGGGAAGTCACTGGACATTTCTGAGTAAGGAATGACATGATCTCATGAACATTTAAAAATGATCACTCTGAGATGCAAATTAAAACCACAATGAGATACCACTTTACACTGGTGAGAATGGCTATCATAAACAAAGCAATAAACAACAAATGTTGGAGAGGGTGCAGGGAGAAGGGGACTCTGGTCCACTGTTGGTGGGATTGCAGACTGGTACAACCACTATGGAAAACAGTATGGAATTTTCTCAGAAAACTAAAATTGGACTTGCCTTTTGACCCAGCAATTCCACTGCTAGGATTGTATCCTAAGAACCCTAAAACACCAATCCCAAAGAACCTATGCACCCTGATGTTCATAGCAGCACAATTTACAATAGCCAAGAGTTAGAAGCAACCTAGGTGCTCGTCAGTAAATGAATGGATCAAAAAACTATGGTACATATACACAATGGAATTTTATGCTGCAGAAAGAAAGAAGGAGCTCCTACCTTTCGCAACATCATGGATGGAACTGGAAAGCATTATGCTGAGTGAAATAAGCCAGGTGTGGAAGGACAAATACCATATGATCTCACCTTTAACAGGAAGCTAAACAACAAAACAAACAAGCAAGCAAAATATAACCAAAGACACTGAAATAGAGAACAGGCTGACAGTGACTAGAGGGGAGAGAGGAGGGAATTTCAGGGGAAATCGGGGAGGGATTTAGAGGAACATATATAAAGGATACATGGACAACAACTGAGAAGGGTGGAAATGGGAGGGAGGGGGGAGCACGGGGGATGGGATGAGATGGGAGTAATAGACAGAAAACTGTACTTGAAAAATAATTAAATAAAAAAATTGGAAAAAAACTTATCTCTGGGAAAAAAAGATCACTCTGCATATAGGCTGAAGAAATATTGTGTACCAGTTAGGAGTTTATTGTTATGCTCCAGAGAAGAGATGATGATGTTTTAAGCAAGAGTGGCAATGTTTAAGATGGTGAGGACTAATCAGATTTAATGTGCTTTTTGAAGGTAGCCCTAATATAATTGTATATATGCACACTGATACATATTAACATAAAATGTTCACAGTAGCTATCTATGAATTTCAGAGTTATAAGTGATCTTCAGTTTCTTCTTTGTGCCTTTCAGTACTAGCTGATGACTTTTTCCCACAGGTGAAAAAAATGCTGTTTCAGTTGGGGATGAGGTGAAGTATATAATAAAAAATCCAGCCACTGAAGCCAATTAAAAACACAGTACCATACATTTGCAGCCTTTTGTTAATTGTAGCTGCCAGAATCACAAGTGGGAATACTCTGGTAAGGGGATTGGATAGATATTGGTCAGTGAGACTGGCCAGTCTAAGGAAAGTCTAGATCCTCAAGCTATGAAAACTTCCTAGGCTGTGGCAGACAACAGTAATTTTAGAATGTAATCCTGATAAGAAGATGAAACACACTGGGAGCTTGACAACAAACTTTAAGTAGAGGTTAAGGCCTGCAACATGGGGCATATCCAGTGGTTGGGAAAATTCCCTAACAAATGAGTACTTCAGAGTAGTTCAGCTTCAGATGAGTGTGGTGGTAGGCAGGGTCAAAGTAGGCAGGTGGTGGTATAGTACAATATGGCAGAAACACAGTCAGTTCTCACCAAACTCATGGAAAGCCTGATAACCCTTTCTCCCTAGCCAAGCCACAAATTCCTTTGAAGACCAGTAGTTCCTGGAGAGGAGAAAATATAATTTCCTCTATTGACAGTCACATACTAGCCTCATGATTTTATGATTCTTTGACCCTTAAAGGCACAAAGATGTCTGCCTCATTTGAAAGGCTAGCTGGAAGATATATGAGTTTCCAAGAGGGATAAAAAAGAACAAACTGAGAGTAAATGGGGAGGGGGGACAATGGGTGAAAAGGGGAAGGGTCATCAAGGAACATGTATAAAGTACACATGGACAAGGCCAAAGGAGGGTAGGAAAAAGGGTGGGAGGTGGGGATGGCTGGGGTGTGGGGAGTAGTGTGGGGCAAATGGAGACAACTGCACTTGAACAAAAATAAAAAAGTTTACTCTGTGTTAGTTCTTACTATTGTATGTAAATCTACCATTATCTAAATAAAACATTCAATTAGTAATAAAGTAATTACAAGGGGAAAAAAGAGTGACTTTCATTTCAGGCTTTCATATGCACAGTATGCTCACCAGAAGCTTTTCCTCAGTATACCACAAAACACCAACCCCAGTCTGCATCTTGATTCCAAGTTTCTTGATTCAATTCTCACTCATCTTTAAATCCACAATATGTCCAATGTCCAGTTCATGGTGGGTGTTCCATAAATATTTGTTGAAAAAAAGAATACTTGAATGAGCAAACCAGTTATCACCAGAAATTCTGCTTCGTGACATTACAAGGACATTGTTATTTATATTACACTCTTATCATGTACTTGTATATAAATTGCACGTTCATCTGAATATCATCAGCCCAAACTTATTATTTAGACAATGACTTGGAAAATAACCTGATAAAATGCCAGCTGATCCAACCAAGTTGTTTTCTAAGCTCTTCCTACTATTTTACACAACATTGATACTAATCAGCTTGAGCCAACCCTGTGCCTAGCAGTCTGTATAGCATAGCCTTTCATACTTGAAACAAGTGACTAAAAACGAGGTCAGTGTAGTGGGAGGTAATGAATCACTTCTCAGACTCTAGCATTATCAGAAGATGCACTGACTGGACAGGACATCTGGAGACCTAGGATCTGGCACCAACTCTCTCACTGTACAGCACTCTGAACTTAGACAAGCCATTGCCCCTTTCTGTGCTGTCATCAAATCCTAAGCTGGATAGGTAGATATAGGGGCCCCATGAAGTCCCATTAACCTTTGAAGTTTGTTTAACATACATGAAGGTAGGAATCCAGAGCCTGGCAACTCATGGACAATCAGAGAAACTCTAAATGAAGGAACAAAGGAACATCAAAATATAACTAAAACTATAGACAAGGTGTCTCCCCACAAAGTAGAAAGGGCCTTAATGAATGAAAGACAAAAAGAGTCTGAACCTGCTGAAAACTGAAACACAAGCCCTTATAGTTGAAAAGGAATTTCTATGAAGACTCAAATGCTGTCTGTCAAAATTCAGTGACACAATTGCTGCACATGAAAAATAGCTCCCTGACTAAAAGGTGTAATGAATTAAGGAGTAAATTCTTCCCTGAAGGGTATAGGATGAGCTTCTGCCACATGATTAGGATGAATACATCTTGTGTAAAAATCAGGCACTTTTCTTGGTAATATCTAGTTAACACTTTCAGACTTGGAGGCACTACATAGTTAATAAGAGTAATATTTTATTTAATCCTATTAAATGTCCCCTCAGATACCTCTATTCCTAGGAATATTTCAATCAATTTTCAATATTTTCAAAATTTTGTATAATCTTTTCATTTTTGCATAAATCTAAGCCATTTACTAAAACTTTCCTTTCCTCCCTGCAAACAATTTATAGTCAACAATAAGCATTTTTGAGTAATATTATAATTAATATATTATCATAGTTACAATTTCTAGAATATTTATCTCATGCCATATATGATTCTGAACATTTTAGATATATCATTTTATTTAATGCTCTCAATGACCCTTTGGATTAGTTAGCACTAGCACCATTTTACAGATAAGCAAATGAAACTTATAAAGATTAAATAATTGACCCAAGGCTGTCACAGCTCACAAGCAACACATCTGGGACATAGGTGCCAGCCTCACTGATTGCAAAGTCCAAGCTCTTAATCACCATCTTACACTGTTCAATATTCCACTGGTGTTAGGCTGTTTTTCTTTCAGTAAGTATTCATTGAAGACTAAGTGCTGGACACAGTACTACATGCAGGAATAAAATAGTAAACAAGACAAAGTCAGTCCCTCCCCCACAGTGCTTATATGCTATCAGAGAAGACAATGAAACAAACAATAACAATGTGATCACTGCTATGATGGTGAATTGAAGAGGTTGCAGGAGACCACAGAGAAAACGTGTTTTAAATGGAAGCAACACTGAAACACACCTTTTGTAGGATAACCTGCCTCAAATTGTGTTACATGCAAAATTCTGTTAATGAATTATACTTGTCACTCATGCAGAATTAGATATTTTTAAGCTATAATTTTCATTGGATAATGAACATTTGCTTGCCCCTCACAATCACACTGGATACTATCCTCTTGCTAGACAGTTCCTGCAACCTACAATTAATAAAACAAAGGCTCTGGCCACTATTCACTCATTTTGAAAAACCTAGTAACTTTATCCACACAACATTTGTGAAATATGCATGTAAACCTGAACACAATTATTCTATAAATTATCAAACTGAATTTCATAAAATATTAGCCAAGTCCTGGGAATCTTCAAAAAGGCAAGGGTTATATAAATGTCTGTCTCTGCTAGTACCTGCAGAATCCACTTATTTATAAAAGTCCACTTCTAATTTCACTTAGAGGTTTGAAATGTCCACTTCCAGTCTTATGCATGCAGTTATTTGGCTACTTGGTTCATGAACCTAAAGAGGTAGATAGAATCTATCTTGGAATCATAATAAAAATTATAATACTAGCTATATTTCTTGAATACATAATGCATGTCAGGCATTGTACAATGTGTTTCATAACTATTATTTAATCCTTACACCTAAGAATGATTGCTCCCATTTTGCAGATGAGAAACTAGAGCTTGGAGAGATGAAAAATACCTTGCCTAGGAATCTGAAGCTGAGCCCCGTGAAGTCAGAATATAGAGCCCAGAGTCTTAACCCCTTTTCCTCAGCAATTCCACACTTTGTGGGACTGTTATCACCATTTATTTAATTGAAGCTGAAAATCCCTAATAAAATATGAAATTCCTCTCAAGAAGGAAACAAAAAATCACATGGAAAGTATTTGGAAATACTGGTACAACCATTTCCCTCCTCCCACATCTTCCTTACAAAATGAGTTTCTTCATCCTGAGGTTGCTTAAGAAATGCTTGTGAGAAATCAAATACAATACTTTGTATTTATGAGAGCCTACCTCTGAGGGGAGGGAACAATGTACATAGCTTTTATAAGATTCAAAAGAGAGTCTGTGACATAAAGAAGAAAATTTCTTTTTTAATGACTGTTTGGATCTTTTCTAAAAGTCTGCAGAATTCTTGTCATGTATACAGCATCATTCTACTGTCTTCTTCCATCCCAACCACCACTTTGGTCCAACTCCAAAGACATACCCTAACCCCACAGCCCTCAGACTTCTCTTTTTCTAACTCTTGTCCTGCCTGATTTCCTGCCAAACTTTGCTGATAAATCCCAGGGACAGGCACTGTCTGTGGTAATCAAAGGGATGGTGGAAAGTAACTGAATTCACAATTCTCCAGCCCCACGTGGCATGCCAGCTGCAGTCTGTACAGACCTATTACAGTAAAAGCTGTGCTATCTGGCACTTCCCCAACAGGAAAGAACTGGAAACCAGCATTTCTAGAATGCCCTAATACACATCTCTAATCTAGTAGCTGAAATTGATGCCATTGAAATTCAACTACAGTGACACAACACTTTGAAAGAGCCCTGATCAAAATGCAAAGCTAAAAGTTATGTCTGATGACTTGAGCTAAGCAGCATAAAACCAGCAAGCAGAATAAAATCTATTCCTCAAATTTTATGCAGATTGAGAAGAAACAAGAACAAAGGACTGAGAACTAAGAAACTAGAGGTAGGGAGATGCAAAATCTTGAAAAGCACTTCTTTACAATGTTTGTGATGATTATGTAAAAATGTACAAATGTGTGCCACAAATAATGTTAAGTGTAAAAACAGGACATTCAGTCATTATGATCACCAATGTAAAAATGTGTATGCATGTGTGAAAGAATGGAAAAGGATATACATAAAATTGCTCTTAATTTGATGATGCTGAAACACAAAATGATGTTTTCTTTTTTCAAATTCATATATCATTAGTGTATAGTGTTTACTATTTAAAGGAATAAAGAGGGCAATATACCCTAGTTTTAAAAAAAAGGACTAAAAGTGCTTGGTAAAGTCATCAAGCTCAGAGGGAGAGTATAGAGAAGCACAGTTGAACTTACTTCTAAATTATTAAGCTGACTGCATATAGAGATTAAATTTATTTCTTTCAAAACTGCAGCACTTTAATATAAGCTCAGTATTAAAAAGAAAAAATGATTTTCAAAGTTCTTGAGAAACTGAACCCAATTAAAAATATTTCAGGGGCTCAAACTATACACTTAGTTCTGTGAAATGATTGAGAAATAGATTTAAATGTTGAATATTTGCCAGTTTGCAGCCCCCCTAAGCCCCCAGGAACCATTGCGGGTGTCTACTTGGCTTCTGCCTCCTTTCAGACTCCCCTCCAGCATGGTGGTGGTCTTGCCTTCCTATCTCTGCTCCTTGAAGCATGCTTATACACAAGCATCTTCTCATCTGCAACATGGGAATCCTTTGGTAATTCCAGTAGCAATCAATAGGATTTTTTTATTTTCGTATTTTAAAAGATTTTATTTATTTTTAAGGAGGGAAAGGAAGGAAGAAAGAGAGGGAGTGAAACATCAATGTGTGGTTCCCTCTCATACACCCCCTATTGTGGACCTGGCCTGCAACCCAGGCAGGTGTCCTGACTGGGAATGGAACTGAAAGCCCTTTGGTTCACAGGCCAGCACTGAATCCACTGAGCCACATCAGCCAGGGCTCAATAGGATTTTTGAAAACTTTAGTGACAATCACATACCCACAGTCATTCTCCTATTTATTAGCCTTCCAGCTCAGTGCTGGGCATAGTGGAAATAGAAATTGGCAGGCTTAGGTCAAGTTCAATACACATGTCCTCTTTTTTCCCCGCTAGGCTCTATGTGTACAATTCATGTGAACAGGAGGTTAATGGTTGCCTGGACTTAGTTATGGTCAAGTCTCCCCATAGGCATGATAAATGAACTTCAGACTGAAATCTACTTAGAGTTTTTCATGTAGAGAATATAACAAATACTATACTTAACAGACTCCAGTGCAAATAACAAGTGATAAATTTAGAACAACATTTCAAGAAATGTTTTATCTAGTCCTTAATGGATATCAGTCCAACATTAGTAAAACTATTGTTTCTGAATCTTTGTCATTTGAAATTCATTTTTTAACTCTGAGCCTCAGATACCTCACCTGTAAAATTAGAATGTTGTGACCTGACCCAAAAGAACTACAGTTGACCCTTGGACAACACAGGGGTTAGGGGCACCAACCCATGCTGAGTTCAAAATATGCATATAGCTACGGCTGGTATGGCTCAGTGAATTGAATGCTGGCTTGAAAACCAAAGGATGCTGGTTCAATTTCCAGTCAAGGGCACCTGCCTGGATTGTGGGCCAGGTCCCCACTTGGGGGTGTTTAAGATGCAATTACACATTGATGTTTCTCTCCTTTTTCTCCCTCCATTCTCCTCTCTAAAAATAAGTAAATAAAATATTTTTTAAAAAGAATGACAATGTGCATATAACACTTGACTCCTCAGAAGCATAAGTACCTATAATCCAATGCTGACTGGAAGCCTTACTGATTACATAAACAACTGATTAACATATTTTGTATATTATATATATTATATATTATATTATAACAATAAAGCTAGAGAAAAGAAAATCATAAGGAAGAATAAATATACTTAGAGTATTTAAAGGAAAAGTCTATATGTACAGTGTTTAATGAAAAAGTCTAATTAAATGTGAACCCACACAGTTCAAAGCCACGTTAAGGGTCAGCTGTACATGGAATCAGATGACCTGAGGACCCTTCTGACCATAAAACATAAGACAAAGTAGGATGACATTTTGGAAACAGTTCTCTCTTACCTGGGTGACTAGGGTAAACTTCTATTGTTTGTCAGATATCCACACCCTTCAGGTCTTGTCACAAACTGTTGTCTGAATTTATATGTCTAAAGCAGACCTGAATCAATATTACAACTAAAATATAGAACAACCATCACTCAGAACTGTCAGAAATTGAGTTGAATGAAGGTCTGACAACTAAAGAATAAAGAAACCACATCTATCCACATTGGTAGGAGGGGCAGAGAGGCAGAACAGGCTGCTCTCACACCCACATGTGGTAGATAAAAATTTGGGAGTGTTATCTTGGAAGCAAGGAGTCCCAGACCCAAACCAGGCCTCACAGCCTAGGGTTCTAGTGCCAGGAAGATAAGTCCCCACAATTTCTGATACAAAATCCTGCAGGGATTGAGCCAGTGGAAGAAACTTCTAGAGATCCAAGCAGTTCCTCTTAAAGAACCCACACATGGACTTGCTCAGACTCACTCAGACTCCCTCTGTGCTCCAGCACCAGAGTAGCAGCTTCAGAGGCATCTATGGCATACAGGGAGCAACTGAAGTGTCTGGCATCAGAGTTGAGAGCTGGGGGTGGGCAGCTTTCTTCCAAATAGAAGGTAGGCAGTGGTTACAGCCCTTTTCTGAACCTTCTCCCACAGGCTGACAGAGCTGTCAAGCGAATGCCATAAGACTCCATCAACCTGGGTAACACTGCTTTTTCTACCATAAAGATCCCCAAGGACTCCATCTTAAGGTCTCACCCAAGCAGCTTTTCCATATGAATGGCTGGTCTTGGCTCATGCTTCACAACTTCCTAAATTCTCTCAAACAAGCAAAAGCCAGCCTTAGTGAGTCCCAAACCCTTGACCTCTTGCTAAGTGACCCCAGGCTTGGCACTAGCAGCAGCCAGCCTAGATTCACAACTTGATTTTTGCCTGGGAATCTCCACGCCCTGCACAAGTAGAAGCTATCTCAGATTGCTTTATAGCTCAGGCAGAATGGCCTTAGGCAAAACACAGGTCAGGGCTGACCTTAGCATGACATACATGGGAAACCCCAGAGCCTGTGAAGCTAGACAGCTACAGACCACATCGGAGCACCACTACCCTACCCCTGCACAGCTGATTCTCCACAGAGGGCAGAGGTTGGTTATCAGTAGTCACAGCCGGTCCTTGCAGCTGACTGGCCTGGGTAAATCCCTCCCATTGTCCTGCCAACATCAACCAAGGCTCAACTACAAGAGGAGGGTGTAGAGGAGGGTTGGCCCCCACACACAAAGGGTGCACCTCCAATATCCAGCTTAGGGGAGGCTGGGCCACTGGACCCTACAGGATACCTACTACATTAGCCCATGTGACCAGGATGAGGAGTCATAGCACCTCTCCCTAATACGTAGAAACAAACACAAGGAGGCTGCCAAAATTAAGGAAACAAAGAAACATGGCCTAGATGAAAGAACAGATCAAACATGTCAGAAAAAGACCTAAAAAATGGAGATAAGCAACCTACTAGATACAGAGTTCAAAACACTAGTTATAAGAATCCTCAAGGAACTTAGGGAGGAGCTCAACAGCATAAAAAAATCCAGTCAGAAATGAAGGATACACTAATTGAAATAAAGAGCCATCAATAGCGAAACAACAGTAGAGTAGATGAAGCCAAGACTCAAATCAATGAGTTAAAACATATAGAAGAAAAAAACAACCAATCAGAACAACAAGAAGAAAACAGAATCCAAAATACAGGGATAGGGTAAGCAGCCTCTGGGACAACTACAAGTATTCCAACCTTCACGCCATAGGGGTGCCAGAAAGAGAAGAGAAAGAACAAGACATTAGAAATCTATTTGAAAAAAATAATGAAATAAAACTTCCTTAATTTGGTGAAGGAAACAGACATGCAAGTCCAGGAAGCACAGAGAGTCCCAAACAAGGTGTATGCATAGAGGCCTACTTTAAGACCCATTGTAGTTAAAGTGCCAAATTTTAAAGATAAAGAGATATAATCTTAAAATCAGAAAGAGAAACGCAGTTAGTTACCTACAGGGAAATTCCTTTAATACTATCAGCTGATTTCTCAAAAGAAAGTTTACTGACTAGAAGGTATTGGCAGGAAATTTTTAAAGTCATGAAAAACAGGAACCTATAGTCAAGATTGGTCTACCTGGCAAATCTATCATTTAGAATCAAAAGGCAAACAAAGAGCTTCCCAGACAAGGTAAAGTTAAAGGAGTTCATCATCACCAAACTATTATTATATAAAATGCTAAAGGGGCTTATTTACAAAAAAGAAGATCAAAGCTATGAACAATAAAATAGCAATAAGTATATATCTATCAACAATTGAATCTAAAAAAAAAACCAAAGCAAACAAGAAGAACAGAGACAGAATCATGGGTATGGAGACCGTTTTGATGGTTGCCAGATGGGAGGGGTGTGGGGGTGAATGGGTGAAGAGGTGAGGGGATTAAGAAGTACAAAGATGCCATTACAGAATAGCCATGGGGATGTAAAATACTGTATAGGAAATGGAGTAGCCAAAGAACTTATACACATGACCCATAGACATGAAGAATGGTGGGGGATTGCCTGAGGGAGTGGGGGTGCTGGGTGGAGGGGGAAAGGGGGGAAATTGGGACAACTGTAATAGCATAATCAATAAAATATAATTTCAAAAAAAATAAAAATAAGTAAATAAAGAAGATCTGATTCTGTCTCTCTCCTATTTAAAATCTCTCATGGCTAGCTACAGCCATCTACATTTGGAAAGAATAAAATTCAAATCCCTTAGCACAACAAACACATGTATCAGGTATGAATTTTAATAGTCTAATCTCTGGTCTATAAAATGTAAAATTGTTCTTTCATAACATAGCTGAATTACTATTTTGAGGCAATGTTCCACTAGAACAAAAAGCTCAACTTAACCAATTTCAGGGACGTCCAGTTACTTATAGATTTTCTTATAGCCATTTTAGGTTTAAACACAGTTTAAGATCCTCCATTTCTCTACTTCATTCTAATGTTGATGTTATTCCAAGGAGCTCATGTGTTGTTACAACATAGGAGCCACAGGACACAAGATAACTTGAGTACAGCCATCTACCAAATGCTGACATCTGCTGGGTATATAATCCTATTTGAGTTCTTGTCTGTCATACCACTCTGTATGAGCATGTGCTGACTTAGACATCTTCCCATCTGGCCTCAGGTCATGTGGTTCATGCCTCTTTCCACCCCAGTGTTCCCTCACCATGATTGACAGGGCCCTCCAGGTCTGCAGGCTCTCAGTGGCCTGCAGGAAAACCTCCAGCTGCTTCCATCCCAGGTCCTATTTTAAAACATTTATTATGTATTCTAAACCATTTGTTTAGTATCTGTCTCACAAGTAGGGAGGTACTGATAAAGGAAGGAAATGTGGCTTTTTTACTCACCGATATATCTTTCTGTGCCATTCTCAAAGCATGGTTGCTGAATGAATAAAAGTTGTTTCACAGCCTAGCTCACTCTGATCTACACACGCAAGTGTACACAAACAGACAGATGAAGTACAGAGTACTATGAAAGTATATAATGGGGGACACTAACTTCATGTGAGTCTGTCAGGGAAGATTTCTGAGAGAAAATGATGTTTAAGTCCTGTTATATGGCACAATATGCACACCCCCATCTTATCGCCCTTCCAAACAAGCTCAGGTTGTGTGTTAAATCATAGGTAAGTAAAGGTAATTCACAACAATGATTTCAATTTTTTTTAAGTCCTAGGGTACTTTAGAAGTGTGCCAAAGGGGAAACTATGGGAAATGAAGGGGCCTTTAGGAGGGCACACTCTAGGTTCCTGGTAAGCAGAATAGCAGCTCTCAAAGATGCCCACCTCCAAATTCTCAGAACCCATAAATATGTTTTCTTACATGGCAAAAATGACTGCAGATCTGATTAGGATCACATAAAAGATCTTGAGATGATTTTAAATTGGTTATCTAGCAGGGTCCAATTGAATCACATGGGTCCTTGAAAGAGTAGAACCTTTCCCTGCTATAATCATAGAGAAATGTGAGGAAAGGTCACAGAGATGTGATATCGCTGGCTTTAAAGATCAAGGAAGGGAACCATGAACCAAGAAAAGCAGGAAGCCTCTAGAATCTGGAAAAGGTAAGCCAACAGATTCTCCCTTAGGACATCTGGATTGGAATATGGTCCTGCTGACAACTTCATTTGTCCCATCACCTCCAGAGTGGTAAGATAACGACTTCGTGTTGTTTTTAGCTACAAACATTGTGGTCATTTGCTGTGGCAGCCATAGAAAAGTGCTATATCTCTCCTGCTACCCTCTCTAGTGCTTCAAACAGTAGCCCTGCAATGACCCATTTGCCATGCTGGGGTCCTACAAAAAAGTTCATTTGAGATCAGGATTCCAAGATGACCAACCTCATTCCCTCAGACATGTCTCAATACCTTAACTCTTGCTATTGCTTCTATCTAGACTTTCTTAACTACTGCCCTTCATGTTCACCCAGCATTCTTCTAGTTATCCTTGAACTAGAAGGATACTGTTTCTCTGTTTCTGTTGTCCCTATACTATTCTACCCCAGGCAGAAGTCATTGCTCCTTCCTCTAGCTTTCCATTATGTTCCATGCATGTTTTGCTTATTGAATCTAATATAAATTGACAAATCTTCATGGACAAGGACTATATCTCAGCTAAGTCCTTTTAACCAAGCATCTAGTAAAGTACTGGGCACATAGTAGACATTCTTCTCTCATCACTCTAAGTGAGCCTTTGCTTACCATATTTTCTTTTTTTAATACATTTTATTGATTATACCATTACAGTTGTTCTATTCCCCCCCTTCATTCCCCTCCACCCGCAAACTCCCTCCCCCACCATTCTCCCCCCCTTAGTTTATAACCACGTGTCTCAAGCTCTTTAGATTCTATATTTCCCCCACTATTCTTGCCCTCCCCCTATCTATTTTCTACCTACCCTCTATGCTATTTTCTGTGCCTTCTCCCCCTTCTCCTCCTCCCACTCCCCTGTTGCTAACCCTCCATGTGTTCTTCATTTCTATGGTTCCACTCCTGATCTAGCTGTCCTCTTAGTCTGCTTTTGTTTTAGGTGTGGTTGTTAATAACTGTGAGTTTGCTGTCCTTTCACTGTTCATATTTTTCATCTTCTTTTTCTTATATGAATCCCTTTAGCATTTCATATAATAAGGGCTTGGTGATGATGAACTCCTTGAACTTGACCTTAAGTTCAAGCACTTTATCTGTCTTTCCATTCTAAGTGAAAGTTTTGCTCGATAAAGCAATCTTGGCTGTAGGTCTTTGGATTTCATGACTTGGAATACTTCTTTCCAGCCCCTTCTTGCCTGGAAGGTCTCTTTTGAGAAATCCGCTGACAGTCTGATGGGTACTCCTTTGTAGGTGACTGTCCCCTTATCTCTTGCTGCTTCTAGGATTCTCTCCTTCATTTTAGTCTTGGCTAATGTAATGATGATGTGCCTTGGTGTGTTCTTTCTTGGGTCCAACTTCTTTGGGACTCTCTGAGCTTCCTGGATTTCCTGGAAGTCTATTTCCTTTGCCAGACTGGGGAAGTTCTCCTTTATTATTTGTTCAAATAAGTGTTCCACTCATAGCTGTTTCTTTCCCCCTTCTGATACCCCTATAATTCGGATGTTGGAACATTTAAAGATGTCCTGGAGGTTCCTAAGCCTCTCCTCATTTTTTTGAATTCCCATTTCTTCATTCCTGTCTGGTCGGATGTTTTGTTCTTCCTTCTGGTCCATTCCATTGATTTGAGTCCCAGTTTCCTTTCCATCGCTATTGGTTTCCTGGACATCTCCCTTCATTTCAATTAGTTTAGCCTTCATATGTTCCTCTAATTTGTGACTATAATCCACCAGTTCTGTGAGCATCCTGATAAACAGTGTTTTGAATTGTGCTTCTGAGAGGCTGGCAATTTCTTGGTCACTGAGAGTTATTGGCTTTGAGACTTTGAGTTCTTCTTGCGCCATCTTTTGGGCTGTTCTTGCCTGTTCCGTAGCAGGATCGGAGCCCTGAGGTGTTCACTAGAGCAGGGCAACTCAGTCGCTGGGTTGTGATGTTGTATGTGGGGGTGGGGTCAAAGAGGAACAATGGCGTCCCATCTGCCACCTGCTGCCGCGGCCCCCACCGGTGCCACAGCTGCCACCGTCACCGGGCCCATGCGCTTCATCCCACTGCATGCGAGTGTGCCACCGCCATCAGCCCTCGCCCCCTGGGGCCTGCGTGGTCCATCTCACTGTGCGTGAATGTGCGACCCAGGTCAGTTTGCCCCACACCCTGACTGGGTCTGGTCTACCTGCACACCTAGGTCAGGGGATCTTTCTTGCCCGACCCTGCTCCGCTGCTGGCTCCGCCCCTTTTACCATCCCCGTTGAACTGTTAGATGTAATCGGACTTCCGTATAATTCAATTTTCTGTCCTTTGGCTGTGTCTTTGTTCTCCAAACCTTAGTTGTATTCAGACTTGGTTGTGGGAGAAGGCTCAGTGTTTCCACCTATGCCTCCATCTTGGCGGAGGTCTCTGCTTACCATATTTTCAGTCACTGTCCCTGTTTATTTCTTTAATAGTACTTACAACCTATAATTTTGTATTTATTTCTTTACTCTCTGTTTTCCCACTAGACTGAGTTTGATGGGATCATGTCAGCCCTGTTTACCATGGTATCGGTAGCATCTGCCACAGTGTCTGCCACAATATGGGATCTTAATAAGTATTGGGGGAATAAATAAATCATTGAGCATGTGTTTGTTTAATTTAATTAGCATCTTGGAGAATCGGATCCATTGGAAAAGTTAACTCTAAGTATAGCTGTTAAGAAATACAAAAAGAAGCCTGTAGTGAAGGGGCGTAGAGATTGTCTGCTGCCCTCTCCCAAACTCACACTACCCAACCCTACTGTTGGTAATAGGAAGAGCCAGGCCTTCTCTCACTAAAGCAGCTGCTCACTCCCAAGAGAGTGAATAAATAGAGTTCAGGCACACAGCTCTGAAAAGTTACCAACTTCCAATACAACTTGTCACTATTTATTCAAGTCATTTACTTGACAAAAATTAGCCCTTCTGTGCATCACAACTGACCAAATCTATAGCATCTCTATGGAAATATATTGACTCTGTTTTCCAAAACTCATCAGAGAAGATGTTTTTCAATTTCAGTGGTAAAATCAATATGCTAGTGAACACCTATGTTGCACATTGTTCTGGTAACTAAGAGGTTGCCACAGATAAAATGTTGATGTTCATAACGCTAATACACCTAAGAGAAGAAAAGGCTTTAGACACAACTGTTATGAGTTTGTTTATTTTTTCTTAACCAAGGTCAGCCTTACAAGGAGGCAAGATACATAGCAATCTACATAAAGTGATTTAAGAACACGTGAAACTATTTCCTCAAAAATCTCTCTTCCACTTTTGGTACCACCTGCAAATTTATCATTTAACAATCATTCCTCTAGCCTACAGCCATACACAACCCCCTCCAGTTTAAAGTCAAAAAGTAGAAAAGGAAAATCTGTAATCCCTAACTATGAATAAGGTGATGTGATTCTTAATTTGGAGCAAGTGTTACATAGAAGAAGAAAGAAAACATAACAGTCAGAAATGAATATTTTTGTTTGTTGCAGGGATGCAGGAGAGCTGGGGTTGGGCACAACATCAAAAGAGAGGCAAACTTGTATGGGACAGGAATAAGGAAAACTGCTGTAGGGACAGGGCATCACTGCAGGTTAACCTGGCCAACTTCAACCTGCCCTGAGAACAGCCAGGACTGAACATTACCTCTCACATATATGTTTGTCACATTGTCAATGTCTACTCTGGGACAAAGGCAAATCTCTTCCTGAAATGGGTCTCCTGTGCTTGACAGTGCTAAAGCCAATACCATTCCTCAGACAAGTTGTAAAGCTTCTCGTATTTTCTTTAGTTTCCCCAGAAGCCATTTTCTGGGCTCTCTGTCTAGGCAGTGCTATTTTTTCTCTCCTACATAAACTCTGAAAAAAGATGTTAAAGACTCTAAATTCAGTCATTTAGTTGGCTTTATATTAGACTATAGAGTTAAATAACTCGATGCCTATTAAAGGGATGTGAGGCACTACAGAGTAGTTGGGAAGGGAATTTGGGATTCCAAGAAGAATTTAGATACATAGAAAACTTGCCCAAAATTCCTGAATTTAGGCAGTCAGAACTTTAATCTAGTTTTCAATTCTAATATCAACAATGGTGGGACAATCTCCTAATTAGTGAGATATAGTTAGAGTATCCAGCATCACCTATGGTACAATTTTGTCAAAGTGTTTCACTTTTAACTACCAATTGTATTTCTTAATCCCTTCACCTTTTTCATTCAGCTCCCTGAACTCCCTCCCATCTGGTAACCATCAATCTGTTCTCTGTATCTGAGTCTGTTTGCATTAAAGTACAGCACAGGGGATATAGTCAATAATATTGTAATAACTATGTATGGTGTCAGGTGGGTACTAGAAATATCAGGGGGATCACTTTGTAAATTACATAATTGACTAACCACTCTGCTGTACACCTGAAACTAATATAAAATAATATTGAATGTCAACTGTAACCGTAAAAAAATGTTTCATTTGAATCTAAGCAAGGCTTTATGTCCAATTTTCAGTTTACAGGAAATAAAGAGGATAGAGAAACCAGCTAAATAGCACCTCAAGGAAACCCAGAAAACAACTGGCTTGGTCTCTTTAGTAAATTCTTGTAACGGAGAAAAGGAACTGTTCTAGATTAAAAGACATGTAACAACAATCAGGTGCAACATATGTCCTGGATTAGATCCTGGCTCAGACAGGCAAATGGTAAAGCATATTCATAAGGCCACTAAAGAAATCTCAATATTCACTGGATGTTAAATAATATTGAAGAGTTATTATTTTTTTAAAGATTGTATTTATTTATTTATCTTTAGAGGGGAAGGAAAAAGGGAGAGAAACATTAATGTATGGTTGCCTTTCGTGTGTCCCCTGCAGGGAACCACCCTGCAACCCAAGCATGTGCCCTGACTTGGAATCAAATTGTGATCCTCTGGTTCGCAGGCCTGTGCTCAATCCACTGAGCTACACCATCCAGGGAAGAATTATTAATTTTTAGATGTGTTGATGTTATTTTCACTCTGAAGGCAAAAGTATTATTCTCTAGAAATGCATACCAAAATATTTTTTGTGTCTTAATGTCTGTAATATACTTTATTTTTAAAAAATTTGGAAATTATACCATACTTTTTGACTCTTCCACCTATAATTAAGAATAAAAATGCTTTAAAAATTGGTAAAATATTTACATTATAGGCAAGGGATAATGATTTGAGCATTGCTATGCAAATGATACTTGCTATAGGCCTAAAATACAACGAGCAAAGTAAGGGTTTTGGATTACTTTGCAAGAGACATTCCAACATCTGTGTTTCTGTGCAGATATTCTACATAGTGAAAATGGGACATTTTGTCCACCTCTGAGCTGTAAAATAATAACTGTACTCATCCTATAGAGACATTGTGTGAATTAAATGAGATAATGCTTATGAAGATTTTAACACAGTGCCTAATACTAGTCAGCACTCAATAAATAGAAGTATTTTTATGTGCAAGTCAATGGCTTTTAATCACTAGTTTATTGAAAGTCTTTGAGAGTCCATGATCACCATAAAATTGAATGTAAAATTTTGCAAACTCTCTTTCTAGAAAAAAAGTGCCTTAGTTTACCAAATTCTAAGGGGTCCACACAATTTCAAAAGTTTGACTCACTGCTTGAGAGGCATTTTCTTAATCAAGTCTAGATATGTGATGTGACTGTACTGATTACAGAAAATGCCACAAATCACATGCGTCCTGTCAAAATATTGTTAGTCACCTCTGCTGACAACCTTCACTTTTGCTGAGCATCTGCAGCCAAGAGGAAAACAAAAAATTGATGAAAGATAGGCCAAAGAGAGGCCTGTTCTTTGGAGGAGACCCAGCATGACTGTACACAAAGGGCAGTGGCATCTTTTTTCCTGTCTAATCCTTGTTGGCTCTGGAAAGGATGGGCCTGATTAATTCCTTATTGTAACATTTTTAAAGGTCATCTTAGGTAGTGGAGGTAGCATGGCTTAGCTACATTATTAGAGAGACCAACTTTGCCCCCCCCCAAAAGGCATAATACTTCTCTAGAATTCACATATTACCCAAAAGGCTTTGGCTTCCTGAAAATCTTCCTAAAAGTTTAAAGCCTCTTGGCAATAATCTTTAAGCACCATCATTTTAATCTGGCTCTGCTTCTGCAGTACTGCTACTAAAACCTACAGGCGAATCCCCTCAGAGTCTGAAAATTTGTCAGGAGGAAGACATGTCAATAATTAACAGTTGAGCCTATTGACAATGATTAATACCTTAATTCTCCAGCGTATCAGCTCCAAATGCTATGCCATGATTCCACATGCAACTACACATAACCTCACAGGATTACAGTCTCTCAAATCTCCTTTTGGAGGAGCTATAAGAATCTGACACATAGGTCACATCCATTTTAAAGATGTTACATTTTTCACCCCGGCTAGGGCTTTTTATCGATGATGTGATTCTACTTTGTATTTGCAGTGGCTTGATTTCATGTAATTCCATGTGGACACAAACATTGAACTTGGTGGTCAAATGATTAGTCCTCATGGGAACTGAACAAAACATCAAAATCAACCTATCTCTGGGCATCCACAGGTGGTGGCCTTGGGCAAGACAAGCCACTGTACATTTGACAAGTACTTATTATATACTCACCATGTTATAATCACTGTACTAAGTTCAAGGGATGCATACTAATAATGCTCTTCCTGTCCTCAAGGAGCTTACAATGTAGACAAAAGACTGGCATGTAAATGGACAATTTCATGCAGTGTAATAGAGTAATAGTTACAATAGGAGTGATTATAGGGCACTATAGAAATACTCAGGGAAGGCTTCTTTAAAAAAGTCTCATTTATACTAGAAGTTACCTACACACATGTGTATATGCTGGAGTGTTCCAAAGGGAATCGCATGTGCTAAGGCTTAAAGGTAAGGGACAGCATGATATGTTCATGGAACTACAAGTATGTTTCCATGGCTGGTCTGTGGAGATCAAGTGCAAAATTGCAAGAGCTGTCGCTAAAGATAGAAGTCAGATCAGGAAGGGCTTTGGAAGTCATACTAGGGTGTTTAGGCATGAGGAGCCATTAAAAAGTTGTAAGCCATAGCAACATGATAGGAATTGGGTTTTAAAAAGATAACACTGGCTGGAGTAAAGAAAATAGATTGAATAAAGGCATAACTGAAGATAGCAGACCAATTTAAAGGTTACTGCAGTCTCTAGGTAATAGATGATGCTGGCCCAACCTAACTCTTTGATAATGCAGTGGATGTTCTGGTATGCCACCGAGAACCCTTTTTAGGGCCAAGGCACTCATTTCCCCAGTTGCCAAAAGTGTTGGCTGCTGATGTTTCACAGCTATATCCCTCTCCAGAAGTTATTCTCAGCCAAAGTGAAGCAACTTGTCCAATGTTATATCCCCTTCTCATGGGCAGCTGATATCCAACTACCAAGCAATGCAGGCATTCAAAGTCCTGTGCTCCCATATGTTAATTGGAGAAATTCTAAAGGAACACCTCAGCTATGAGGTGGACACCTCAGCTTCCTTATCCTATGGAACAGGATAAGGCCCTTGTTCTTACTGCATCATGGTTTAACTGTTCCTTCTGTCTGATCCTGCTTCATTCACTTCCTTACAGGTTTGTTCCTGAGAGTGCTACCCAATAAATTTTTTGCATGCAAACCTGTTTCTTAGTTTCTTCCCAAAGGACCAGATATAAGACAGAACCTCAGTAGTTCTCATAAATAAAATGAGAGGATGGATTGGATCCTTGCTAAAACACTTCCTATTTGTTCTACCATTCCATGGACTTTGAGATTCTTGGAAAACTCATGCAGCTGTTTCAAAACACCAGGAAATAGATATGACAGACGCTTAATTTTCCCAAACCCAGCAGGACTCATGCTAGTAATTAGAAATGTTTCACAAACAGACCACTCACAAATCTCACACCCAGTTGGGGTTGACATTGTCTACTTTTATAGATATAAAATTCTTAATGATTTCCATGCCAAAGCTGGCTTCTTATACAAAATACTGCTGCTGCCTGTGGACCACCATGAAACTGTGCTATTATCTTTTGCTGATACCAGAACTAAAAGCAGTAAGCCCAGCACTTTTCTAAATGCACTGCAAAGCTGAATGTATGATTAATATATTGAGCTGTATATTGCCACTGTGACTCTTTCTTCCTCCCTTCAAAAAAAGTTCCTCAGAAAAATGAAATTGAAATGCAGGATTGTTTTGTGAGCTATTACAGCTATACTTCATCGCTATCAACAGTGATCCATTCCTAAACTCCCTCTAAATCATTTGATTCTGACCATGTCAGCACAGTGGTTCCATACAGACTTTCCATGATTTACAAAGGCCACTTTCCTGCAAAGAACTTTTGAAAAGCATATATTTGCAAAGTGTGGTTCCAATCTTAGAATCTGAGAGCTGCAAAGAACATCTAACATCTATCTCAGCCTGGAGTTTTTAACTCGGGTCTGTGGAATCACGTCTGGGCTCCAGGTCTATGAAACCCTAAAATTCTGTACAAAATATATGGAGAGGCACCATACTGTTATTAAAGTATATAATCTAATGTATAAGAGGGCCATGGTCCCTTAAATGTTAAGCCACTGCCTACACCAGTCATCTTTCTTCATATTTAATGACACTGAGGTTTAGAGAAATTAGACAATTTCCAAAATTGGCTAGTTTGTTAGTAGCTCAACAGGTCCTAAAACTCAGGTTTCCTTCCTTTCAGTCCAGTAAGCTTTCTGCTACACTAGGCTTTGAAGGCATTTCAATTCAAGGCATCATTCCTAGTACATTATAACTTCCTCCCTATCACACCAACACTTGCCTACTGCCAGGGAAATGCTGCCTCCAAGGAAACCAAAGCCTTCTGCTAGGCTCAGTAACTTTTATAATATCTCCTATTTAGCTAGCATTTTATAGTTTTGAAAGCACTTACACACATATGATTACATTTGATTTGAGCTTCAAAACCCCTTCCAGATAGGAAATTAGGAGCTAAAAACATAGGTTCTGGAACTGGGCTGCCTGGGTTGGAATCCCACCTCTGCTGCTACTGGCTGGGTCACTCTGAGCAAGCTCTTTATGCCTTAGCTGTAAAATGAGGACACATTTAATAAATATCAACTAGCACAATTATCCATATTTTATAATTACCAATGAAGGGATTAAGAAACAATAATATGTGACTTTCTCAAAAGTGCCCTGTAAACAGTGTCTCTAAGACTCAAAAACAAGGTGTTTTAACTTCCACTCAAAAACTTCCATGTACAACTTGTAGCACTCTGAGTATAAATATAACAGCAACCAGCTCCCAATGATCAAAATAGCTATTCATTATGTATATCCATTGATGAGCTAGGCACCATCACTTGGTACCCAAGTATTGTGTATGCATCAGTGACATAATGTGTATGCATCAGTGTGGAACACTGCCCAGAATTCATTGTAATTGCTTGATGGTCATGCCATGCAAGTTGTTAAATGTAAAAATCCCCTCTACGTGAGATCTTTCTCCTAAGGACCTCTCTTTTTTCCCCCTTGTAGTTTCAGACTTCCCTCTCCTAATCAACATGAAATAGTGAATGATATCAGTTCCACATCTTTCGCTCCTCTTCCTTCTCCATTAACAATGTGATGGTTCCTTAGGGCTCTCTGAATTTATTGCCCCACCATTCCTTTTTAAGATAAGAACATACATCTAAAAGTCCAAGTGTGGTAGGCGGAATCCTAATGCTATCTGTCTTACTTATCCTCCAAGATTCCCCTCCATGGTTATACTATCAAATACTATGCCCTGGCTGGTGTGGCTCAGTGGATTGAATGGCCTGCAAAGGGAAAGGTCACTGGTTTGATCCCAGTCAGGTCACATGCCTGGGTTTTGCAGGCCAAGTCCCCACTGGGGGGCATACAAGAAGCAACCAATCATGTATCTCTCACACACTGATGTTTATCTCCCTTTTTTACTCTCTTCTTCTCTCTCTAAAATAAATAAATAAAATCTTAAAAATACTAATCTATGTTCTACTATGAAAGAACACTGCAGATATAATTAAGGATTATCCAAGTAGGCTCAGTTTAATCACATGACTTCTCAAAGCACAGAAACTTTTATCTTTATCCTTTTTTTTGCAGGAGAAGTGTCATAGACATCTTTATTCTGCTACCTTAAAATTGGACATCCATTTAAATAGCACCTGATTACATTCTCTATAGAAATTGAAGCAATACAGACTAGTTTTACAGCAATAAACTAGTCTCTTCACCAACCCCTTCCTCCCCAAGGAATTCCCAGAGGAACTGTTGTTATCAGTTTGGCATGCACCCGTCCAGATCTTTTTCTTTTAATTTATCTACACGTGTATGTGCACATATGTATGCTTTTAGAAATGGTTATGTTATGTCTGTGTTTTGGTTTTTAAATTTAATCTTTATTGTATTTTTCCATTACCACTTAGTCCTCTTGTACCCACTCCCCCAGCAATCACCACACTGTAGTCCATGTCCATGAGCCCTTTTTCATTTTTGATTAGTCCCTCCACCTAGTAACCTCCCCTGCCCCCAGCTGTCATCCTGGTCTCCATCTACGAGTCTGTTCCCATTTTCCTTGTTAGTTCAGTTTATTCACTATATTCCATATATAAGTGAGATTATATGTTATTTGTCTTTCGCTGATAGGCTTATTTCACTTAGCATAATGCTCTCCAGTTTCTTAGTTGAAGCCTGAGAGGCCAGAGATATGAGCCAAAAGGGGAAGTCAGGGAGATTTAAAGTGTGAGAAGGACTCAACTTGCTATTGCTGGCTTTGAAGAGGGACACAAGTCAGAAACTGCAGGCAGCCTGTAGAAGCTGAGAACAATGCCCAGTCCATACCAAGCAAGGAAGGATATAAAGTTGTCAGTTCTAGAAATTCTTGGAACTGAATTTGGCCAACAACCCGAATGGGCCTAGCACCATCTCCTCTAGATCTTCCCTGAAGGAGCACAGTCTGGCTGACATTTTTATTTGGCCTCATGCTACACTGAAGCACAAGAACCATCTGAGCCATGTTGTATCCAGACTTTTGACCTACAGAACTGTGAGCTAGTGAATTTATGTTATTATGACAGCAATAGAAAACTAATAGTTCTGGGTAAATAGTTCTGCCCAGCATTATTTTCTCTTTATAATTGTAGTTCAATAACTTAATCTTCTGAAAGCGTCCTCTCTCCCTTAAACTAAGATTCTATTTCTTTACAGCTTTTGCTTTTTGATTTCAGGTCCCACCCCTCTGCCAAACCTTAATTTCATAACCATTCCTCCACGACACTATCCAGACAAAAATACATGAGGTCTCTCCCATGGCTACCCTCAGATCCAAGCAGGGTACCACCTCCAGACATGGTTTATAGAAAACATCCATGTTGTTAAACTTCATTTGCGGTCTTCCAAGATTGTAAGTGATTTGAAAGTAATGGAATCCTAGGCCACAGTTCAGTGCTCCATAGTACTATCCCTTCCCTATCTACCTTATTCCCTCATCCCCTTCTAATGAGGAGTTTTGTCAGAATCTTTCTGCTGTATCTCTTCTCAGCTGCACACACCTCTAGGAAGGCACTAGACACTTAAAAGTCTTCAAATAAGAATTGAAGATTATTATCGTGGACGGGGAAGATGGCGATGGAGTAGGACAGAGCAGATTCCATTTCCTTGTAAACAAGGGAGAAAATACTAGCCAATCTACGGAGGAACAGTACAATCAACCAACAGATCCCCCAGCATGTTTGAAAATAAGAGACCAGAAATTGTAGCAGACACTGAAAAACCAGACGATAAGGAGACAGCTGCAGGACAGTAGGGTCTCAGGGACCAGAGCAGAGACTGGAGCTGTGGCAGTCTCGGCCTGTGCCTGGTGCCCCCAGTGGGTCTACTGCAAAGTCTTTGGGAGCCCTGGACTGCTGCAGGGTCCTTGGGAGAGAGCTGGATCATCAGCTCCCTCCCTCCTCGGCCAAGCAAGGTTGGGCAACACCAGGGAGAGACCTGTTTGCTTGAGTTTACAGAGAGTGTGATAAAGACAAAGGGCCATGGTCAACTACAGACTCAGTGGTCACCAGCTCAGGAGAATTGAGAGGCACAATGTCAGGCTCTGACTCCAATAGTCACCATTCTGGCTGGGGGATTAGGCTGTGCTGAGAGGCAGGCATTTTTAAGGAGAAAATTTTTCAAAAGTAAACTGAAAAATTCTCCAGTGACAGTCTCTTGGCCTGCTCCCCATCCAGCCTGGCAGTGATCCAGAGGTTGGGTGGAGGCCCTTCAGTTCCCCCACAGAGCTGGGAAGGACTGTGCCAGATCCTGCAGGACCCAGGCAGCCTGGCTGGCATGTGCCCGCGCCTGCACCCCAGCCCATGGCAATGACCCCGAGGGAAAGTGCTCTGAAAAGGACCTATATCCCCTTCCTGGGGTGCTGGGGAGAGGTGCCAGATTAGCTCTTGGGAAAGGGCTGGCAGAAAGACCACCCAAATCACCCCTCAGCTTGCTGCAGCCAGAGAAACCAGTTTGGCCAGTTTGAAACCAACAAGAGATCTTTTTCTAAAGTAATCTTATATCTCTTTAATTTTATTATTGTTTTATCTTTCAATACTTTTTAACTCTCTTTTCTTCTTTCCTGATTTATTCCTTCTTCCTTTCTTCCAAAACTTATTGCTTCTTCCTCCCTTCTCCTGCCTTTTTTAAAATTTTAACCACAAGCGACACAAACAACTTGGAACTGGGAAAAGACCAGAATTTGACTGAAAAAGGGGGGCATCCCAAAAGCAGAGACAGAGAGACAAATTGCACTTTTCTATAGCAGAGAAGCCACAAGTTGCGGCATATTTGTATTATTATTATTTTTCAATATTCTCACTTCTTTTATATTTTAATAATATCTTTGTATTCCTCCTCTTTCTGTATAGGCTTCCTGGCCTTTGCTGGATATATTGTATCATTTAACAAGTTCCCCATGTTTTCTCCTCCACAGTGTATTGCTAATTTTCTATACTTCACACCACTTGTTTTTATTTAGCACACTACCCATAGTTCTATAACCCCTATTCATGTTAACCAGATCACATAGAGCCTGTCATATGATTGCTGCTACAAAATTATTGTAAATGATAGCTGTTCTATACAACTGAAAATACTTCACAACACATCTCCGAGATCTTAGTCCACTTCAGTTTCCTGAATTCTGTTACTGTAGTGATTAAGTCTATTTGCTCACACATTACCCTATTTACTGTCTTTTACTCTCACCTTACATCAGAATCTGACCTCCCGAAAACTCACTGCTTTCTAGATCAAACTCAAAAGCCTTCCCTCCCCAACAAGACACTTACCTTTTGTTCATCCTCTCTTAAAATTGACAAGTTGGGTTGAAGATTACAGTTAACACTATGCATACCCTAAAGATATTCTGACTCTTCTCTACCAGCTGTGACTGTAAATATCATAAAATACTCTCATGCTGTCATAAACCATTTTGCCTCCCCTTCCAACTGATCAAAAAAAGAAAAGGAGTAGGTGGTAGCAGAGAACACCAGGATACCCGAAAGAGACTGCACCACAGAATTTCACAGGTATTCTACCAGAGAAGTTCACACCATAAACCCAGGGAGTAAGAACAGATCAATTTAAGAAGCTGAGGCTAACAAGAAGACTCTCACAAACAATGGGAAGACAAAGAAAAAATCCTCAAATGAAAGGAAAGGAGGAAGCCTTAGAAAGAATGTTAGATGAAACAGAGGCAAGTCAACTATCAGATATTGAATTCAAAGCACTGGTTATCAGGAAGTTCAAAGAGCTCACAATGAGCTACCAGAAACTACAGGGGAGCTACAATGAACTCACCATGAACTATATCAAAATGAAAAAGGAAATAGAAACTATCAGCAAGGGCCAAGAGGAAATGAAGAATACAATTTCTGGCCAGGCTGGTGTAGCTCAGTGGGTTGAGCGCAGGCCTGCGAACCACATGATTGCAGTTCGATTCCCAGTCAGGGCACATGCCTGGGTTGCAGGCCAGTTCCCAGTAGGGGACTCACAAGAGGCAACCATACATTAATATTTCTCTCCTTCTCTCCTTCCCTTCCCCTCTAAAGATAAATAAATAAATATTTTTTAAAAAGAATACAATTTCTGAACTGAAGAACACAGTAGAAAGAACCAAAAGCAGGATCAATGAAGCAGAAGATCAGAGCAGTGAGTTGGAGGACAAAGTAGAAAAAATGCTCAGAAAGAGCAAGAAAAGGAAAAGAGGCTCAGAAAAAATGAAAAGGGATTAAGAAAAATGCAAGACAATATGAAATATAATAATATCCGAATAATAGGGATACCAGAAAGAGAAGAAGAAGAACAAGGGATAGAAAACCTATTTGAAAAAGTAATGAGGGAAAATCTCCCTAATGTGATGAGAGAAAAAGTCACACAAATCCAGAAATCATAGAGAGTTCCAACCAAGAGGAACCCAAAGAGGCTCACTTAAAGACACATCATCATTAAAATGGCAAAATTCCAAGACAAAGAGAGAATCTTGAAGGCAGCAAGGGAGAAACAAAAAGTATGACACAAGGGAGCCCCAATAAGGTTAGCTTCTGACTTCTCAATGGAAATGCTCCAAGCAAGAAGAGAAAAGCAAGAAATATTCCAAATAATGAAAACTAGAGTCCTGCAAAAAAGGCTACTTTACCCAGCAAGGCTCTCAATCAAAATAGAAGGCCAAATAAAAAGCTTCCAAGACAAAAGAAGTCTAAATGAGTACACCTCCACCAAACCAGCTCTGCAAGAGATAATAAAAGAACTGCTTTAAGGAAAGGAAGGAAAAGAGATACACAGAGAGAAAAAGAGGTACAAAAATGACAATGAATAAGTACCTATCAATAATAACATTAAGTGTAAATGGATTAAATGCTCCAATAAAAAAATGGAATAGCTGAATGGGTAAGAAAGCATGACCCACATATATGCTGACTACAAGAGACCCACCTCAGGACAAAAGACCTACCCAGACTAAAAGTGAAGGACTGGAAATAAATTTTCCAAGCAAATGGAAAGGAAAAAAAGCCAGGGTAGGACTACTCCTAATAGACAGAATAGACTTCAAAAAAAGGGCCATAAAGAGAGACCCAGAGGTAACTTCATAATCCTCAAGGGAAGAATCCACCAAGAACACATGAACATTGTAAATATATATGCACCCAACATAGGAGCACCCAAATATATAAAGAAAATCTTAGAGGACTTCAAGAAACATATTGACAGCAACACAATTATAGCAGGGGATTTTAACACCCCACTGTGAAAAGTGGACATATTTTGCAAAGAAAATATCAACAAAGATATTGTGGCATTGAAGAATGCCTTAGATGAAATGGAATTAACTGATACATACAGAGCCCTTCATCCCAAAGGAACTAATTACACATTCTTTTCAAATTTTCAAAGATAGAACACATGATAGAACACAAAACAATCCCAAACAAATTTAAGAAAATTGAAATAATACCAAGCATTTTCTCCAACCACAAGGAAGTGAACCTGGAAACCAACAACAAACAAAAAAATCCAAAAGATTCAAAATCATGGAGACTGAATAGCATGCTATTAAAAAACAAATGGGTCAAGAATGAAATTAAGGAAGAAATAAAAAAGCTTCTGGAAAAAAATGAAAATAAACTCACAACAAGTCAAAAATTATGGGACACAGTGAAGGCACTTCTCAGAGGGAAGTTCATAGCAATACAGGCCTATCTAAAAAACATAGAAACATTTCAAATAAACAACCTAAACCTGCACCTACAAGAACTGCAGGAACAACATCAAAGACAGCTCAAGGCAACTACAATGAAGGAAATAACCAAGATCAGAGCAGAATTAAATGACATAGAGACTAAAACCACAATTCTAAGGATCAATGAATGGAGGAGCTGCTTTTTTAAACAGATAAACAAAATTCACAAGGCTTTAAGCAGGCTCATCAAGAAAAAAAGAGAGTAGACCTAAATAAACACAATCTGAAATGAAAGAGGAGAGATTACAAATGACACCACAAAAATAGAAGGGATTGTAAGAAAATACTATGCAGAACTGTATGCCAAGAAATTTGAAAACCTAAGTGAAATGGACACATTTATAGAAAAATATAATCTTCTAAAACTCAATGAAAAAGAAGCAGAAAACCCGAACAGGCCAATAACAGCAGATGAAATTGAAGCAGTAATCAAAAAATTCCCATTACACAAAAGCCCTGGACCAGATGTTTTCACAGGAGAATTCTAGAAAGCTTTTAATGAAGTGCTAACCCCTGTTCTTCAAAAAGACTATTCAAAAATTCCAAAAGGAGGGAAAACTTCCCAACTCTTTTTATGAAGCCAGCATCATCCTAATTCCAAAGCCAGATAGAGACACAACAAAGAAAGAAAACTTCAGGCCAATATCGCTGATGAACATAGAAGCTAAAATCCTCAATAAAATATTGCCAAATTGCATCCAAGAATACATTAAAAAAGATCATACACCACAACCAAGTGGGATTCATCCCAGGAATGCAAGGATGGTTCAATATTCGTAAATCAGTAAATGTAATACATCACATAAACAAAAGCAAAGACAAAAACCACATGATCATATCAATAGACTCAGAAAAACCTTGATAAGGTACAACACCCATTTATGATAAAAGCACTCAGAAAAATGGGAATAGATGGAACAATCCTCAATATAGTAAAGGCCATATATGAAAGACCTACAGCCAACATCATACTCAATGGGCAAAAACTAAAATCTTTTCTACTAAGATCAGGAACAAGACAAGGTTGCTCACTTTCACCACATCTATTCAATATAGTATTGGAAGTTCTAGCCACAGTGATCAGACAAGAAAAGGAAATAAAAGGCATCCAAATCGGAAAGGAGGAAACAAAACTGTCATTGTTTCCAGATGACATGATAGTGTACATGGAAAACCCTATAGACTCTACCAAAAAAACTGCTCGAACTAATAGATGAATTTGGCAAAACAGCAGGATACAAAGTCAATATCCAGAAATCAAAGGCATTTTTGTATACCAACAATGAATCAGCAGAAGCAGAAATCAAGCAAAAAATCCCATTTGATATAGCAAAAACAAAAATTAAATATCTGGGAATAAACCTAACCAAGGAGGTAAAAGACCTGTATGCAGAAAACTACACAACACTGAAGAAAGAAATCATGGGAGACACAAACAAATGGAAACAGACTGTGTTCATGGATTGGAAGAATTCACATCATCAAAATGTCCATACTACCCAAAGCAATGTACAGATTCAATGCAATACCTATTAAAGTACCAATGGCATATTCACAGACATAGAACAAACACTTCAAAAATTTATAAGGAACCATGAAAGACCCCGAATAGCAGCCGCAATTTTGGGAAAGAAGAACAAAGTAGGAGGGGTCAAAATACCTGATATCAAACTGTATTACAAGGCCACTGTAATCATAACAGCCTGGTACTGGCATCAAAACAGGCACATAGACCAATGGAATAGAACAGAGAGCCTGGAAATAAACCCAAATCTCTACAGTCAATTAATATTCAACAAAGGGGGCAATAACATAAAATGGAGTAAAGACAGCCTTTTCAACAAATGGTGTTGGGAGAACGGGACAGCTACATGCAAAAAAATGAAACTTGAGCACCAACTTACACCATACACCAAAATTACTTCAAGGTGGATAAAAGACTTAAATATAAGCCATGATACCATTAAAGCCCTAGAGGAGAACATTGGCAGGAAAATCTCAGATATTCCACACAGCAATATTTTTACCGATACATGCCCTAGAGCAAGGGACATAAAGGAAAGAATAAACAAATGGGATCTCATCAAATAAAAAAGCTTCTGCACAGCTTAAGAAAACAGTATTACAATAAAAAAAAGGCCAACTGTATGGGTAAATGTATTTGCCAATGATACATCAGACAATGGTTTAATCTCCAAAACATTCAAAGAACCTGCAGGATTCCACTCTAAGAAGACAAGCAACTGAATTAATAAGTGGGCAAAGGACTTGAACAGACACTTCTCCAAGGAGGACATACAGACAATCCAGAGACACATGAAAAGATGCTCACTATTGCTAGCTATCAACTAGATGCAAATTAAAACCACAATCAGATAACACTTTACAGTGGTCAGAATGGCCATCATAAACAAAGCAACAAACAACAAATGTTGGAGAGGTTGTGCAGAAAAGGAGACCCTAGTTCACTGTTGGTGGATTGCAGACTGGTACAACTATTATGGAAAACAGTGTTGAATTTTTCTAAGAAAACTAAAAATAAATATGCCTTTTAATCCAGTGATTCCACTGCTAGGATTATATCCTAAGAACCCTGAAACACCAATCCAAAAGAACCTATGCACCCCAATGTTCATAGCAGCACAATTTACAATAGCCAATAGATCAGAGCAACCTAGGTGCCTATCAGTAAACGAATGCATCCAAAAACTATGGTTCATTTAAGCAATGGAATTCTGTGCAGGAGAAAGATAGAAGGAGCTCCTACCCTTTGCAACAGCATGGATGGAACTGGAAAGCATTATGCTGAATGAAATAAGCCAGGCAGTGAAAGACAGATACTATATGATCACTTTTAACAGGAACCTAAACGACAAAACAAACAAGGAAGCAAAATGTAACCAAAGATACTGAAATAGAGAAGAGGTGACAGGGACCAGAGGGGAGAAGGGAGGGAATTTCAGGAGAAAAGGGGAAGGATTCACAGGAACAAGTATAAAGGACACAAGGACAAAACATAAGAGGGGTGGAAATGGGAAGGAGGTGGGGAGCACTGGGGGGGGTTGGCTGGGAGTAAAAGACAGAAAACTGTACTTGAACAATTATTAAATTAAAAAAATTGAATTGCCCATTGAGTTCAAGCCATGTACATCACAGTTTTTTATAAAACATTGAGTGCTTGTTGTAGAGCATGGATGACTAATTGTAGAGATGTCTTAGGTTATCCATAGCTCTTCCTCAAAGGTAGGCTTAGAGGGAAGAGAACAATTTGTTTCTATGGAAGGGTTTGCTTCGGTATGCCCTACACTCTGCTGGGTACTTTGCATATATTGACTTGTTAATCAAGGGATGGTTACATATTTTATGGCTTAATTTTTTATTGTAGTAAAACTTAGAGAATAACAAAATTTACCATTTTAATAGTTTTTAAGTGTACAGTTCAATGGCATTATGTCTGTGGCTTTTGGCCCCTAACCTGAGCCCACCTCTGTTTTCTATGGAAGCTCCATTCTCTCCAATGCCATGACCATATTTCCTCCATGTCAAAATGCCATTAATTGAAAACAAACCACTATTTTTTAAAAGGACATTCCTAGTATGTTATAAACCGCATTTTTGTTTCAGAAATTTTACTATGTAGAACATGTACATAATAGAATTGAAAAAATACATTGGAACTGAGCTTTTACCACCATAATCAAATCCAATGGTTTTGTCATCTCATTGGAAAGTTAATTTGCATAAAATGAAGTGTTGCTTTTTAGAGCATGGTCTCCTTTGAGAGACCATTGGGAAGAAACCGAGATAAGAAACTAAGGAGCAGCCCATTTTCCTGTATTGTCATATTTGGGTTCAGTTTTCATCTCACTCAGGTTCATATTTTCTTTGTATAAAGTTTTCTTTCATCAAGTAAGTAAACCTGCCTAGGGAGGGATTGTATTGGTATGAGCTGGAGGTAGATTGGATATTTGCTTGTCAATTAGCATTTTAAACAGGTATCAAAGAGGCTGAGAAAGATTTCTTTTTTTTTTATTTAACTCTTGTTCAAGTACAGTTTTCTTTCTTGTATTCCCAGCCCTGCCCCCCCCAGTGCTCCCCACCTCCCTCCCATCTCTGCCCCCCACCTTAGTTATTGTCCATGTGTCCTTTATACTTGTTTGTGTGAGTCCTTCCCCTTTTCCCCTGTGATTCTCTCCCCTCTCCCCTCTGGACCCTGTCAGCATGTTCTGTATTTCAGTGTCTTTGGTTACATTTTGCTTGCTTGTTTGTTTTGTTGTTTAGATTCCTGTTAAAGTTGATATCATATGGTATTTGATTTCTTTTTCTTTTACATTTGTCAATCCAAATTCTTCAGAGACTATAGAAAATTACTTTCTTCTGTCAAGTTAGAAAGAAGGTATGAGAATGAATTTGATTGAAATTTAGGGATATGTTTTTATTGTAAACTGCAATTTTCCAGTGCAGGAGCTGTAAATTTCTACAACCACTAATACTGATGATTTTTAAAATGTTTTCCTTTTCTGTTCTGGCCATTCATCTACATGCCCTTGCCTCCTCATAAACATAAAACATCCCTAGAAAGTTATAGATAGATAGAAAGGCCTACATAGGTGACCTCAGAAGAGGATACTGGGAGTGGTATCCTGTTCATTATTTTGGAGAAAAAGTGTTAAAGAAAAGAATGAAGTACAGATGACTTGCTGACTGCCTCCTCCCCACTCCAGGAATTTGTGTTGGCACTCAGGCCTTTAAGTGGCCGTGGCCTCAGTCTCTCTTGGGTAGTTATATTAGCTGCAACCTCCACATTAAAAAATAACCTTGATCTTGCTGAGAATCCTTTAACTTCAAGATACATGCCAACCTCACAAATCCCCATTTTTCTGGTATTGCTAAAACTTGGGACATACCAGATGCTTCTATAACTCCTGGACCTCCCATAGAGTTGATACCTCCAGATCCTTCTTTTCAGGCAGCAGCAAGATTATGTCTGAATTTCTCAATGGCATCTGACCACTTTTATACAATTTTACTCATTAGTACAAGTTAGAAATAAAAATGAATCATCTAAATAAGGCTTATGTGTAAATAATACACATTATATTACATACTATATACTTGTACTATACTTGTAATATAATATATACTTAGACCTGTCAGTTATTTACATCTGAAGACAGCCAAACAAATGCAGACATAAATCCAAATAGTCTGTTCTCTTGGTAGCAGCTCCCCGAAGTTCCATCCTAGCACCTGGTAGCAATAAACAACTCTGTGTTTTAACTTGCCACTCCTGACCCTTTAAAGTGACCCTGAAAAGTTATAGGTATCTTCACTAGAATGTTTCCTGACAAGCTTTGCCAAAATGTTTCAAAGTACAAAAAGATAGAAATATGAGAAATAATAAAGGGATAAGAATAGGGTCTGGGTTCCATCTAGCTTTTCATCTTGGAATGTAGTTTGACAAAAACAAGTCTGACATCGCACAAAGAATCCCCTTTCTTGCCTTGAATAACATTAAAACTCTTTCTATATGGTTGCCTGCACATCCCAACCTCTATTCTAGTTATATGGATGAGAAGGGGGAAAGGAGAGAGAGAATTCAAAAATATGTGAGTATAAGGATCAATTTTTTCCAAAGGGTAGTTAAAAAACTGGGGACATTGATTGCCCAAAGGCTGAAGCAGAGGATTGGAAATAAAATTGTAATACAAATATGAGCCACAATACATTATGAGTTGGTGGTGTGGCCTGTAGCAAATCAGTGATATTTTCACTGTGCCTGAGTTTCCCAGCTTGTATCTGCCATTGAGGCTGTCTGCCTGTTCCCCAGCAGCCTCTCACACTTATTCAGAATGTCTTATTCAAAAAGCTTTCACCTTGGTTGTTGGTGATGCCTTAAATAATATCACACCAGAACAGCTGCACATTGAAGCACAATGCTGACTACATCCTATTGCTGAGCCTTATGCAACATCATGGCTCAGAGGATGGATATTAAAGAAATAATAATCTCTCTAGCAGCCCTGCTTAATAGACTATCCCCTCACGCCTGTGTCTTATCAGTCCAAGAAAATAAGGTTTTCCAGTGTTTCACAAAATCTATGGTGAAGAAAAGGCTAAGGTTTAAAAACTCAGAGGAAACAAATGTAAGGAAAATTGAAGTTAAAAGCAATCAGTCCCCAAAGATTTGTCTACTGACATGGCTGTTTTCAAGATACCAAACTTGCTCAAGGAGCAAAACAAAAACCCAGAAAACCAATATGCAGTAGTAGTAAAAGTGATACCAATGCTACCTATTTTTTAAAAAATAAAATGGCTCCTTATTTTCTCTCTACTTTCTAACCCCAGGCCATATGTAGGAATGGCTCTGAAGCAAAAGTTTCACTATATGTTTTTTTGGTCATCCCCAGTGCCTTCTCTAAGCCTCTCCTTTATAACCAAGAGGCTAATGGACCACCACAAATGCTCTTCTGTTTTTAAGCCTATGTTTCATTTCCTCCTACATTTACTTTTTTAATCATGTAAATCATCTGAAGCACTCGTTGAAAACACAGATTTCCAAGGCAGGGGTGTCAAATACATTTTCACCAGGGACCACATCAGCCTTGTGGTTGCCTTCAAAGAGCCTAAATAATTTTAGGGCTGTATAAATGTAACTACTCCTTAAGTGTTAAGGAGTTGAAATTATATTTGGCCCTTTGAAGGCAACTGCGAGCCTGATATGGCCCCCAGTGAAAATGAGTTTGACATCCCTGCCCTAGGGATTCTGATTTTGAATGTTTAACAAATACCCCAAGAGATTCTTTGATCATACAAGTTGAAAAACCTTGCCCTAAGGTCTTCTAACTCCCTGCTATTAAAGTGTGATATAGCATTGGCATCATTGAAAAACTTGTTAGAATTGCAAATTCTCAAGTCTGGTTCAGCTCAGAATTTCTTTTAACAAGATCCTCAAATAATTATTAGACACACTGAAATTTGAGCAGCATTGTTTTAAGTGGTTGAGTCATCTGTTAAAATAATAGTTCCTATGTATACTTAATTATGAATCCATTTAATAGATAATTTCTCCAATTTGTTTATACATTCAACTAACATTTGGGCATCTACTAAGTGCATGAGCACTGTGATATGCATTGGGACTTGTATTTTTGTAGAGAAAGCTATAAACTAAAGGAATCTTTAATAGTGAAATATAAGATACTGGGACAGGCTCACGAGGAGGATATTTTGATGGTAAGGTGGAGCAAGGCCCTGTCTAAATTATACCATGTAATTGGCCCCCTCTTCTGCCTGTGCATCAGGCTTGTTTGGACTATGTAATTTAACCTCATCATCATGTATGATACCCTACCATCCCCTCTCTCTCAATTCTCCACTCTTCCAAGAAGTCAAGAGGATGCTGGTTTTCAGCACAGGTATATTAGAGCATTGATGAAGAGCCTTGCATCTGCTCAAGCACAGTCCCTTGGAAAAAAGAGCAGCCCTAGGTAAATGACTGCAACCCGAACATTGGTAGAGAAAAAGAAATGCAGCAAGAGAAAGCAGAGAACTACTTCAGATAGGGTCAGGGGTGTTTTGCCCCAAAGAAGAGAGCAGAGGTTGAGGTCAGGCAACAATGGCATCACAGCTTTGCTTCAATTAGCCCCTATAAACAACTAAAACCTTGACTACTGGTTATTCTGAAACCAGTGCCATCCATGGTTACACAGTATTTCATCCCTTTTTTACACAGCAAACTGGAGCTTTCCCCCAAATCCAGCCCACTGTTGTTCTACTTGGGTGGTGGAGGGTATGAGGACAAATATGTAATAGGTCCTAATGATGAAATAATACCATCTAAAGACAACAGGCAACAAAGATTTTAATCTGAACCCAGTAGTGGGTAATGACAGTCAAATATTGGGCTTCTGCCTTGTGATTTCAAGTAGTTTAATGGGGAATACAAAGACTTGATATACCCTGAATTTAAATAACTGTAGCCAAACTGATACCTTATACCTGAGAAAACCAAGTGATCCTCTGATGTTCTATCAGGAAGTACTGAGACATTTATGGGGGTCATGAAATTTATGATAAGGTCAAAAAATGACTGAAAATTATCTAGCATAAGAAGGAAATTCCTCCAACTTATTGTAAAGCTTTTATTTTAAAGCTTTTAAAAGCAACTATAAGATTTAGTTGCTTTTTGCCCATTTATTTCACCACTTTTATACATAGATAGATTTTCAGACAATGAATTTCTTACATAGACTTGTTCTATCATGGATTAAAATCAATTGTTAAAATATTTATTTAACGATATATTTTTTCATCTCACTTTACATGCTCATCAATGCATACAGAATAGAAAAATAAAAACTTAATGGCTACCAAATTGGTTCATCTTGTTCCACCCTACACTGTCATTATGTGCATTGTTTAGAAAATTCCCATCTTAAATACAATGTTTAAGAAATAATCACTGTATGTTTCTATGATGTTTGTCTTCACATTGTAGGTTTGGGTTTGTAGTGCATAACAATCAGAAAGCTTTTCCTTTCTTCCAGGATATGAGGCTGACAAATCAGGTGTGCTGCCATTAGGTGGACAGGCTTGCTAGGTTATGGCTTCATGATCCAAGCAGAAAGGATTCTGTCAGAATCTGTTTCAGCTTGAAGAATGGCCAAAGTAACAAATTTGGATGGTGCAGCTGCTTGCCAGCCTCTAGCCATGGTCTGGCCACTCCTGGGAAGTCAGTTGTTATGTTACGTTACAGCCTAGAAAGTATAAGAGGCTATCTGATTCACACAGGGTTGGCTTGTACATCAAAGACTTTTTAAATCTATGTAGCAATACGTCTGTCTCTGCTCTCTCTTCTATGCCCTTGACATTGACTTTTGTTCTCTCTTTGACTTCTGTACTCTAAATCTTCCCTCCTTTCAGATCATGAACTCAGACTAATCTTGCACTTAATTTACAACCATACCTATTGCCTTTCAAATCCTATTGAGCCCTACAGCAATGATTAATTAACCACTTCCCACAACTCAGAGGAACATTTCCCATCACAGATAACTAAGGACAGTATCAGTGGATATTTGTGTGTGGTATGTGCACACACAAACATTTAAGCTTTTGTGTACAAATAAAACTATTAAAACTAAATTAATTTCTAGTTACAACATAAGAAAGTGTGACTTGTAATCTATACTAAGATTTTAACACTAGTTAAAATGAGGTAGCTCTGATGGGGCAGCAGTCATGGCTATTTAGTCTACTTCTAGTTGTTCAGCTCACACATAAGTAAACGATGACTCCCTAATATTTTTTGAGTCAGAAATTCGTAGGAACATACATATAGCTTCTGTATATGGTTTTAACACTTTAAAGCTTTCTAACAGCTTAGCATAAGAAGCTCTTTCAAATAGCTTTCATTCAATCAGTGATATTTCCACTAGCAGGCCAGACATATAGTTGCCAAATTACAACCCTTTTAAAGTCATGTTTTCTTTCCCAAATTCTCTAAATTTTAGCCTTCTCTAGCCTCTAAATTCTCCTTCATTGTTAGCAGGAAGAAAAGGGCAAAGGGGTGGAGGTAGATTATGGTTATAACGTGCACATGCTCATGGCATGCTTTAGTGATTTTTACCTGGCATCAGCACACAGTTGGTTTCCTTATAAAATTATGTAACAAATTTCAAGCCTCTTCCAAACTCACTTAATTTTTAAAGGGGCCATGTCCTTGTTCCCTGAACAAATTTTAAAAATATATAAAGAGTATATTGTGGTTTTTCAACAGCAGGAAAATTAGAAGTGGCTTTTCTATAGCTACATTTAGAGATGTTTCTAACAACAAGATGTACTTTCAAAGTGTTTGAATACACAAAAACATATACATGTAGAAAAAATCATAACCTACCAGGGGTGTCCAACCTTTTGGCATCTCTGGGCCACATTGGAAGAAGAGTTGTCTTCGGCACACATTAAATATACAAACACTAACGAAAACTGATGAGCCAAAAAAATGGTTTTAAGTAAATTTACGATTTTGTGCTGGCTACATTCATAGCCACCCTGGCCTGCGGCTGCAGGTTGGACATCCCACCTAAAACATTCTTTCTGATTCTTTGATTACATTCAAATTGAAAATCATACCATAGATAAAAAGAGAAATATTACAATGTGCTTATTCCCATGGGAATATACATTATTATTGTATTCTATAAAATAATAAGTACTTCTAAATATCATATATTTATAATTGTATATTTATATATAGTTATATATAACTATAAAGATATAAAAATATATGCCCTGGCTGGTGTAGCTCAGTGGATTGAGCACAGGCCTGTGAACCAGAGGATCGTGGTTTGATTCCCATTCAGGGCATATGCCTGGGTTGCAGGCCAATTCCCAGCAGGGAACACATGACAGGCAACTATACATTGATATTTCTCTCCTTCCACTCCCCTCTAAAGATAAATAAATAAATTCTTTAAATATATATAATTATATATAAATAATTATGCTATAATTATGTGTATAATTATAATATATGCACGTATATATTATATATTATATATTTACCTATAACAAGATGTTGAATGAAAATAGGGGTTGTTTAAGAAGTTGGTCAATAGATTTGTGGAGGGTATTATGTTCAGGAAAATAAGTCAGAGAAGACAAGTACCATAGGATTTAACTTATATGTGGAATCTAAAGACTAAAATAAATGAACAAACAAATTAGAAACACATTCATATTCAAACAGAGCAGACTGGTGATTGCTAATATATAATTAAATTATATATTATATTTAGTCTAATATATGCAAATATATTATATGCACATATAATATATGTATATTGTATGTATATAATATACATATATACAAAATTTAATTGTATAATATACATATACAATTTAATTGTGTACATGTATACATATTATATATGTGTATATACATATAATACATGTACATATATATAGTTAAATATTATATGCAACATATAGATATATTATATATTATATGTCATGTATACATATATATTATATTATGTTATATATAATTTAATTGTGGTATAATTACAAATATATAATTATATATGATATATTTATAATTATATATATCTGGGACAAAGCCATTCTTATATGAATATATGATGGGGATCCCAAAAATCAGCATTTATAGAAAATTGTGTATTTTTACACATTTAAACTTCAGTCATCTTCAAAGTACTCTACATTTGATGCAATACACCTATTGAGACTTTTTTCCACTGCTCAAAACAGTGTTTGAGCTCATTGATTTTGATGCCTTTAAGTGCTTCTGCCATATTTTGTTTCACCTCTTCCAGATCAACAAAACATTTCCCTCTGAGGAATTTTTTCATCTGGGGGAACAAAAAAATTTACTCAGGGCGAGATTGAGTGAATAGGAAGGGCGCAGCATGGGGGTCATGCCATTTTTGGTCAAAATCTGCTGAATACTCAGTACGGTATAGGCAGGTGTGCTTATAAATTGCCCATCATGAAATAGGCTAACACATTAAAAGAGTCTTCCAAAAAATTTCACTGAAGCTGAATGCAGCCTCTCACAACAATGCCAGTTGATACACTGATACAGATGGGTTCCTAGAGCACTCACCTAGAGAGGGAAGCCTTTATTACAAGGGTCTTACCCTCCAGAAGATAATTCCGGTTTTTTTGAGTCCCCCTTCATCAAATAAGTTCAGGAATCTTGAGTTCTACACAGTATCTAAATCTACTGGCCAACTTCTTTCTTCTAATTTTTCAATTACAGTTTACTTTCATGATTATTTTGTGTTGGTTTTAGGTGTACAGCATAATGATTACACAATGGTATACTTTAGAAAGTGTTCTGCCTAATATTTTCAGTACCCAACTGGCATTATACTTAGTTACAGCAATAGCATTTGACTATATTCCCTATGCTTTATTTTACATTTTACATCCATTACCATTTTGTAACAACTAATCTGTACTTCATCATTTCACCTGTTTCTCCCAGTTCCCCAAACTCCCTCCCCTCTGGCAACCACCAGCCTGTTCTGTTTGTCAATGAATGTGTTTCTAATTTGTTTATTTTTGTCTTTAAATTACACATATATGTGAAATCCTATGGAACTTGTCTTTCTCTGACTGACTTATTTCCCTGAACATAATACCCTTCATGAATCTATTTGACAAGTTCTTAAACAACCCCTATTTTTGTTAAAAAAATCTTTCTCCCATGTTTTTGGTGATAATGATGTCTTCATGATCCTAGTTCCTATTTATTTGATATATACTTTCATAAATTGTGCTTTCCCTTTCTACCCCAATCAAAGCTAAATCTTAAACCTACTCTACCTTTTTCATTATGTACTCTCTACCTCAGTGACAGCAGCTAATGTTATAGTTCTTCCCCCATGAGCTGTGAATTATAAATTGCTCAAAAATATTCATTCATTCACCAAGTATTTATTAACTACCAAACAATTACAAGCTATTGGGCTATGTGTTAGAAAAAATAGTTGGGTTGTTTCCATTTATAAACAATGTGAAAATATTCAGGTTTCAATAATATATTAGACTTGGAACACCCAAACACTCTGCTGTAAAATATCTAGAAATTTTATTCAAAAGTCACACTCTTAAATGGTTAGCTGAGCTGTCACAATAGATATAGATAGATATAGATAGATGATATAGATATATAGATATAGATATAGATATAGATATAGATAAGCAGGAACCATAAATAAAGAAAAAACTGAAAACCAGCGCACTGAGTATATGCCCTGATATTGGAGCTGCTGTGAGGATACCTATTGGTCTCCTTTAACTAGAATCATGAATCTTAACAGGCACATATGTACAGAGGACAAGGGCATAGCTTGCACACAAAAGGCAAGGAGTTAGAAATGAGACCTCAGAATAAACCTATCACCTTTAGAGACTATGCTTACATTAAAAGTGTAGACAGACAAAATCTTCATACAGGTACAGAAAGGCTTAAAGTAATATGTTTGGAAAAATTAAAATTTATATTAAAATATTAGGTTGGCCAAAAAGTTAGTTTGGTTTATTCCGTAAGCTGGGTCTAGTAGCTCTTAGTTGTCTTTAACTTTCATTCAAAATAACTTTGTTAGGCCCTGGCTGGTATAGCTCAGTGGATTGAGTGTGGGCCTCAGAACCAAACAACTGTGGATTGATTCCCAGTCAGGACACATGCCTGGGTTGCAGGCCAGTTCCCAGTGGGGGATGCACAAGAGGCAACCATACATTGATGTTTCTCTCCCTCTCTCCTTCTCTTCCTCTCTAAAGATAAATAAATAAAATCTTTTAAAAATAACTTTGTTAGATTGTAGTGTGACAGCTGTCATATTTTCATGCATTTAGAAAAAAGTTACCGAAACTGGTGAATTTTTTGCATTTTAATATTGAATATGGAAGAAAATAAGAAATGGTTTCAGCATATTATAATTTATTATTTAAAGAAAGGTAAAAACACAATTGAAATGCAAGAAAAGATTTGTGCAGTGTACAGAAAAGGTGCTGTGACTGATCAAACATGTCAAATGGGGTTTGCAAAGTTTCATGCTGGAGATTTCTCACTGCACAATGCTCCATGGTCGGGTAGACCAGTTGAAGTAGATAGTGATCAAATGGAAACATTAGTTGAGAACAATAAATATTATACCATGTGAGAGATGGCCAACATATTCAAAATATCCAAATCAAAGCTATTGGTGAAAATGAAAAATATGTCTTTTATTCTATGGAAAACACCAAGCAGACCTTTTGGGCAACCCAATAGAAAGAGAAGGGAACTTTCTTAATCTGATAAAGGATATCTACCAAAAACTATTACATTGAAAATACAAGAGAAACTACAGACTAACTAATATAGTTAGTAATCATTCATGATGAGATATTTATAAAATTTAGATGGAAAGACAAAGTAAAATAGTGAAAGTCTTGTTTAAAAAAGAACAATGTTAGAGGCCTCATAAAAAAACATAGTATAAATTTACAATAACCAAGGTAGCATGGTATTGGAGAAAGTACAGATATACAGATTAATGGAAAGTAATTGAGGGTCCAGAAGGAGTCCTGTACTGGGACAATTAAAATATCCACATGCAAAATGATAAACTTGGACTGCTACCCTCATGACATACAGAAAAATTTATTCTCAGTGTACCATAGAACTAGATATAACACCTTAAGTGTAAAAAATTAAGAAGAAAACAGTAGTAAATCTACATCACCTTGGGTTGGGCAATAATTTCTTAACTATGACAGATACTGCACAAATAATAGAAGCAACCAGATAAATTAAATTTAATTAGAATTCTTTTTTTGTTGTTTTTCAAAGGATATCTTTAAGAAAGTTATGTCTCCAACAGACGGGGAATAATATTTGCAAGCCATATCTCTGGAAAAGGACTTCTATCTAGAGTATGTGAAAAAATAACCCTCATAATTAAATAAAACACAAATATCCCAATTTAAAATGGGTAAAGGATTTTAATAGACATATGAATGACCAAGGCAACCTTGAAAACATGTTTAACATGATTAGTCATTAGGGAAATACAAGTCAAAACTTCAGTGAGATACCACTTAAGTACCAAAATAGTTATCAATAAAAAGCAAGACAACAACAAGTGTTGATGAGGATATGAAGAAACTGAAATCCTCTTACACTGCTGGCGGGAATGTGAAGTGGTTGAACCATTTTGGAAAACAGTTTGGAAGTTTGTCAAAAAGTTAAACAGAGTTACCATAAGACCAACCCACTTCACTCCTAGGTATATATCCAAGAGAAATGAAAATGTATATCCACACAAAGGCCTGTACATGAGCATTCATAGCAGCATTATTAATAATAGCTAAAACATGGAAAAAACAATTGCCCATCATATGATAACTGAATAAACAAAATATCATATGTCCCTACAATGGAATACTATTCTTTGGTAAAAAGAGTAAAGTACTGATAGATGCCACAACACTAATGATCTTTGACAACATCATGGCAAGTGAAAACAGCCAGTCATGAAAGACCACATATTGTATGATTCTAATTATGTGAAATATCCAAAATAGACAATTTCATACAAAGTAGAATCAGTGCCTACAGCTGGGGCAAATGAGGCACCAGGGAATATGATTTACAGCCAATGAGCAACAGCTTTCTTTTGGCAATGGTTGCACAACTCAGTAAATATATTAAAAATAATTGAGTTGTTCACTTAAAAAAGGTGCAGTCCTGGCTGGTGTGGCTTGGTTGGAGCAAGCGTTGTCCTAAACACCAAATGGTTGTGGGTTCAATTCCTGCTCAGGACACATACCTAAGTTGTAGATTCATTCCCCAGCTGGGGAGCCTATGAGAAGTAATGTTTCTATTACATCGATCTTTCTCTCTCTTCCTCCCCCTTCCTCTTTCTCTCGAAAGGTAATGAAAAAGTGTCCTCCAGGGAGTATAAAACAATATTTTTTAAGTTTCATTTTGTGATTTCAAGATGGCTGCAGAGTAGCTGGAAGATCCATCCACTTACTCCCAGACCTGGACGAGTCCTGCAGCTAAACTACAGAGCAATCAACTTGAGAATCCACTGGAATGTGTGTGAGAACATGTATGAGTGAGCGTGTGTTCGGAGAGTGTGCAGGTGTGTGTACAAATGCCTGTCTGTCTGTGAGAGCACTTGGAGGTGGGTGGTCCAGGCTCTCCTAGCAGAGCCACTACTGTTGCCTCTGCAGTTCAGCCTGATGCTTCTGTTGGAGCAAGCACCAGTTGGTGAAATTTACAAAATCCTCCTTGGGAAGAAGCTGCTGGAGCAGCTGCACCTAGTGTCTCAATTTGCCTCTGTGCCCTCTGCACCAGGCCAGGCTATGCACCCCACCTCCTGGAGCCAGGGTCCAGGAACTGCAATATTTCCTGAGGTTGGTGTGTGGCCTCTCCAACCCCACAGGCCTGCAGGAACCACGAAGCTGACCAAGTCTGACTGTGGGGGCTGTGGACTGGCCAAGAAGTTGGGAGCAGGGGGACACATCTGGGGAAGCACTGGCTGCAGAGGTTATGGTGAGTCTGAGTCTCAGAGTCTCTGAGTCTGAGACTCACCAAACGCAGTGGCATGAGCACCCTACCACTGTCCCATGTTATAGTTTTGCTGCTGGACTCTTCCCTTCCTTCCCCCACCCCATCAGGATGATATGAAACTTGAAAGAAGACAATGCATGCGGCATATATTCTATTGATTTGAAAGAAGGTAGGAGAGGTGTCAACATGAGGGAGAAGTATCAATAGGTAGACTCCTGTATGTGCCCAGACTGTGGAACCAACCCACAGTAGAAGCCCTCTCAAGGCAGAGGTGGGCATGGCAGGGGTTAAGCCCCTTAGGGGAAATCCAGACAGGGAAAATGTCCCACCAACAATGGGCCAATAACAATCAGGACCTAAATACAACAGGACAGTCCACACAACCCAACAAAGAGACATTTCTAGATCATTCAGATTAACAGATAAGAGAGAGAAAATCAAAGCAAATCAATCTAACACATAGAAACAAACACAAAGAGACAACTAAAATGGGGAGGTAAAGAAACAATCCAAAATTGTAAACAAAAGGAAGAGTCTTTAGAAAAAGAGCTAAAAGAAATCAAGGCAAGCAATTTATCAGAAACAGAATTCAAAGTAATGCTTGAAAGGATCCTCAGGGAACTTATTAGGAACTACAAGAAGCTTAGTGAGAACTACATCAGCATGAAAAAGGACATAGAAAACTTCAATAAGAACCAGGTGGAAATGAAAAATGCAATATCTGAAACAAAGAACACACTAAAAAGAATTAAAATCAGGCTAGATGAAAGACAGGATTGAATCAGTGAGTTGAAAGACAGGTAGAAAAAGAAAATCTTGACCCATTCATTGTTTCATAGCATACCATTCAGTCTCCATGATTTTGGGTGTTTTGGTTTTTTTCCTGTGGAGTCGGTTTCCAATTTCAGTCCCTTCTGATAAGAGAAAATGCTTGGTATGATTTCTATTTTCCTGAATGTGTTGAGACTCGTTTGGTGTCCTATCATGTGGTCTATCTTTGAAAATGTTCCATGTGCATTTGAAAAGAATGTGTATTTAGCTTCTTTGGGATGAAGGGCTCTCTATATATATCAGTTAGGTCCATTTCATCTAGGGTGTCGTTTAATGCTGCAATATCTTTGTTGATATTTTGTTTTGAAGATCTGTCCATTTTTGACAGTAGGGTGTTAAAATCCCCTATTATAATTGTGTTGCTGTCAATATCTTTCTTGTTGTCCTCTAGGATTTTCTTTATATATTTGGGTGCTCCTATGTTGGGTGCATATATATTTACAATGTTAATGTGTTCTTGGTGGATTCTTCCATTGAGTATTATGAAGTGACCATCTGGGGAAGAAATCAAAAAGTTTCTGGAAACAAGTGAAAATGAACTCACAACAACCCAAAAATTATGGGACACAGTGAAGGCAGTCCTGAGAGGGAAGGTCATAGCAATACAGGCTTATCCAAAGAATATTGAAACATTTCAAACAAACAACCTAACCCGATGCCTCCAAGAACTCGAGGAACAACAACAAAGACAGTCCAGAGCAAGCAGAAGGGAGGAAATAACCAAATCAAGATCAGAGCAGAATTAAATGACATAGAGACTAAAACCACAATTCTAAGGATCAATGAACCTAGGAGTTGGTTTTTTGAAAAGATGAACAAAACAGACAAACCTTTAAGTAGGCTCATCAAGAAAAGAAAAGAGAGGACTCAAATAAACACAATCAGAAATGAAAGAGGAGAGATTACAACTGATACCACAGTAATAGAAGGGATTGTAAAAAATTACCATGCAGAATTGTATGCGAAGGAATTTGAAAACCTAGGTGAAATGGACACATTTCTAGAAAAATATAATCTTCCAAAACTTAATGAAAAAGAAGCAGAAAACCTGAACAGGCCAGTAACAGCAGATGAAATTGAAGCAGTAATCAAAAAACTCCCATCACACAAAAGCCCTGGACCAGATGGTTTCACAGGAGAATTCTACAAAGCTTTTAAGGAAGAGCTAACTCCTATTCTTAACACATTATTCCAAAAAAAAAAATCCAAAAGGAGGGAAAACTCCCCAACTCTTTTTATGAAGCCAGCATCATCCTAATTCCAAAACCAGATAGAGACACAACAAAGAAAGAAAACTTCAGGCCAATATCGTTGATGAACATAGACGCTAAAATCCTCAATAAAATATTGCCAAATTGCATCCAAGAATACATCAAAAAGATCATACACGACAACCAAGTGGGACTCATCCCAGGGATGCAAGGATGGTTCAATATTCGTAAATCAGTAAATGTAATACATCACATAAACAAAAGCAAAGATAAAAACCACAGGATCATATCAATAGATGTGGAAAAAGCTTTTGATAAGGTACAACACCCATTTATGATAAAGGTACTCAGGAAAATGGGAATAGAGGGAGCATTCCTCAACATAATAAAGGCCATATATGAAAGACCTACAGCCAACATCGTACTCAATGGGCAAAAACTAAAAGCTTTTCCACTAAGATCAGGAACAAGACAAGGTTGCCCACTTTCACCACTTCTATTCAATATAGTATTGGAAGTTATAGCCACTGTGATCAGACAAGAAAAGGAAATAAAAGGCATCCAAATTTGAAAGGAGGAAACAAAACTGGCATAGTTTGCAGGTGACATGTTAGTGTACATGGAAAATCCTATAGCATCTACCAAAAAACTGCTCAAACTAATAAATGAATTTGGCAAAATCGCAGGATACAAAGTCAATATCCAGAAATCAAAGGCATTTTTGTATACCAACAATGAAACAGCAGAAGCAGAAATCAAGAAAAAAATCCCATTCAATATAGCAAAAACAAAAATAAAATATCTGGGAATAAACCTAACCAAGGAGGTTAAAGACCTGTATGCAGAAAACTACACAACACTGAAGAAAGAAATCAAGGAAGACACAAATAAATGGAAACATATACCGTGTTCATGGATTGGAAGAATTAACATCATCAAAATGTCCATACTACCCAAAGCAATTTATAGATTCAATGCAATACCTATTAAAGTACCAATGGCTTATTTCACAGACATAGAACAAACACTTCAAAAATTTATATGGAACCATAAAAGACCCGGAATAGCAGCTGCAATGTTAAGAAAGAAGAACAAAGTAGGAGGGATCACAATACCTGATATCAAACTGTATTACAAGGCCACTGTAATCATAACATCCTGGTACTGGCATAAAAACAGGCACATAGACCAATGGAATAGAACAAAGAGCCCAGAAATAAACCCAACTCTCTACGTCAATGAATATTCGACAAAGGGGGCAATAACATAAAATGGAGTTAAGATAGACTCTTGAACAAATGGTTTGGGGAGAAATGGACAGCTACAGGCAAAAAAAAATGAAACTCGAGCACCAACTTACACCGTACACCAAAATTAATTCAAGGTGGATAAAAGACTTAAAGATAAGCGCCCAAACCATTAAAGCCCTAGACGAGAGCATTGGCAGGAAAATCTGAGATATTCCACGCAGCAAGATTTTTATCGATACATCCCGTAGAGCAAGGGACATAAAGACATGAAAAAAAAATGTGATCTCATCAAAATTAAAAACTTTTGCATGTCTAAGGAAAACAGTATCAAGATAAGAAGAGAAGCAACAGCTTGGGGAAACATATTTGCCAATTATACCTCAGACAATGGTTTAATCTCCAAAATATACAAGTACCTCACATGACTCCACTCAAAGAAGACGAGCAACCCAATTAAAAAATCGGCAAAGGACTTGGTCAGGCACTTCTCCAAGGAGGGCATACAGAGGATCCAGATACACATGAAAAGATACTCAATATCGCTAGCTATCAGAGAGATGCAAATTAAAACCACAATGAGATACCACTTAACACCAGTCAGAATGCCTACCATAAACAAAGCAACAAACAACAAGTGCTGGAGAGGTTGTAGGGAAAAGGGGACCCTAGTTTACTGTTGATGGAATTGCAGACTGGTACAACCACTATGGAAAACAGTATGGAATTTTTTAAGAAAACTGAAAATGAACATGCCTTTTGACCCAGCAATTCCACTGTTAGGAGTATATCCTAAGACCCCTGAAACACCAATCCAAAAGAACCTATGCACCCCGATGTTCTTAGCAGCACAATTTATGATAGCCAAGAGTTGGAAGCAACCTAGATGCCCATAGGTAAATGACTGGATCAAAAAGCTATGGTACATTTACACAGTGGAATTCTATGCTGCAGAAAGGAAGAAGGAGCTCCTACCCTTTGCAACATCATGGATGGAACTGGAAAGCATTATGCTGAGCATAATAAGCCAGGCGGTTAAAGACAAATACCAGGATATCACCATTAACAAGAATCTAAACAACAAAACAAACAAGGAACCAAAATCTGACCAAAGACACTGAAGTACGGAACAGGCTGACAGGGACGAGAAGGGAGAGGTGAGAGAATGACAGGGGAAAAGGGGAAGGACTCACATGAACAAGTATAAAGGACACATGGACAATAACTAAGGTGGGGGGTGGAAATGGGAGGGAGGTGGCGAGCACTGGGCAGGAGCAGGACTGGGAATATAAGACAGAAAACTGTACTTGAACAAGAATTAAATAAAAAAAAAGAAAACACCCACTCAGAGTAAGGAAATGAAACAAAAATGTTAAGAATGAAGATCGCTTAAGGGATCTTTAGGACAACATAAAATGTAACAATGTTCACATCATACAGATACCAGGAAAAGAAGAAAATGAGCAAGAAGTGGAAAACCTGTTTGAAAAACTAATTGGAGAAAACTTTCTTAACTTAGTAAGGCACAAATTCACGTGAGTCTAGGAAGCACAGAGGGTCCCAATCAAGATATACCTAAGAGGCTCACTCCAAAATACATCATAATGAAAATGGCAAAATTTTAAGACAAACAGAGAATCTTAAAGTCAACAAGGGAGAAATAGCTAATAACATACAAGTGAGTTCTGACAAGGCTATCAGCTGATTTATCAATAGAAACACTACAACCCAGAATGGATTGGCAGAAAATATTTAACGTAACGAAAAGCAGGGACCTTCGATGAAGACTACTTTCTCCAGCAAGGCTCTAATTTAAGAGGAAGGCGAAATAAATTGCTTCTCAGGCAAAAGAAGGCTAAAAGAGTACATGTCCACCAGACCAGCAAGACATGCTAAAGGGACTCCATTAAGAAGGAGGAAGGGTGGGGGAGAGAGACAGAGAGGGAAAGAAACATAGGTACAAAGGGGAAAATGGCAATGAATAAGTACCTATCAATAATAATATTACATATAAATGGATTAAATGCTCCATCAAAAGACATAGGTTAGCTAAATAGATGAGAAAACATGACCTGCATATATGCTGCCTACAAGAGACCACCTCAGAATAAAGACCTACACAGACTGAAAGTGAAGGGTTGGAAAAAAATACTCCAAGAAAATGCATAAGAAAAAACCCTGGGGTAGGAATACTGGTATCAGATAAAATAGATTTCAAAACAAAGGCCATAACAAGAGAATAAGAAGGTCTCTACATAAGACTTAAGGGAGTAGACAAACAAGAGGATATAACCCTTGTAAACATATATGTACCTGAAATAGGAGCAACTAAATATATAAGGAAAATCTTGGAAGACTTCAAGAAAGATATTGACAACAACACAGTCATTGTAGGGGGTTTTAACACTCCACTGTAAACAATGAATAGATCTTCTAAATAAAAAAAATTAAGAAAAATATTGCAGCATTAAACGACACTCTATATCAAATGAACTTAATTGATATTTATAGAATATTTCACCCCAAATAAGCAAAACACATTCTTCTCAAATGCACAACGTTCATTTTCCAAGACAAACCATATGGTAGGGCACAAAACAAACCTTAACAAATTCAAGAAAATTGAAATCATATCAAGCATCATCTCAGATCTCAATGGCTTGAAACTAGAAGCCAACCTCAAGAAAAAAACTCAAAAACATTCAAATACATAGAGGTTGAATAACATGTTATTATACAATGAATGGGCTAACAATGAGATCAGGAAAGAAGTCAAAAAGTATCTGGAAACAAATGAAAATGAGCTCACAACAACCCAAAACCTATGGGACATAGCAAAGACAGTCCTGAGAGGGAAGTTCACAACAATACAGGCCTACCTCAACAAGAGAAAAAACTCAAATAAACAACCTATCCCTACATCTAGAAGAACTAGAGGAACAATAACAAACAAAGTCCAGAGTGAGCAGAAGGAAGTACACAATAAAGATCATAACAGAATTAAGCAGCATAGAGTATTAAAAAATATTCAAACAACCAATGAATCCAGGAGTTGGTGCTTTGAAAAGATAAACAAAATTGACAAACCATTAACCAGACTCACCAAGAAAAAAAGAGAGAAGACCCAAATAAATAAAATGAGAAATGGAAAGGGGAGATAACAACTAATACAACAGATACAAAGAACTGTAAGAAATTACCAAACAATATATGCCCCAAAACTGGACAACCTGGGCAAAATGGATATATTTCTAGAAACATACACTCTCCCAAAACTGAATCAAGAAGAAGCAGAAAATCTGAATAAACTGATAACAACCAGCAAAATTGAAGCAGTAATAAAAAAAACTCCCAGCACACAAAAACCCTGGACTAGATGTCTTCCCAGCTGAATTTTACCAAATGTTCAGAGAAAAACTAACACCCACCTTTCTCAATGCATTCCAAAAAATTTAATAAGAGGAAAGACTCCCAAACACTTATTACAAAGCCAATATTATCTTAGTCCCCAAACCAGGTAAAGGCACAACAAAGAAAGAAAACTAATCTCTGATGAATATAGATGCTAAAACCAACATATTACTAGCAAACCATATCCATCAATACATTAAAAACATAATACACCATGTTAAAGTGAGATTTATTTCAGGGATACAAAGGTGGTACAATATTTGCAAATTAATAAATGTGATACATCACATATACTAAATGAAAGACAAAATTCACATGATCATATCAACAGGTGCTGAAAAAGCATTTGATAAAATCTAGCACTCACTTGTGATAAAAACACACAGCATAAACCCTGGCTGGTGTAGCTCAATGAATTGAGCACAGGCCTGTGAACCAAAGCATCGCCAGTTCAATTCCCAGTCAGGGCACATGCCTGGGTTGCAGGCCATGTCCCCAGTAGAGGGTGTGTGAGAGGGAAGCACACATTAAAGTTTCACTCCCCCTCTTTCTCCCTCCCTTTCCCTCTTTCTAAAAATACATGAAATCTTTTTAAAAAGTCAGTAAAAAAAACATTCAGCATAGTGGAAATAGAGGGAGCATACCTCACCATAATAAAGGCAATATACAAGAAACCTACAGCCAACATTATACTCAATGGGCAAAAAATAAAAGTATTTCCCTTAAGGTAAGGAGCAAGACAAGGCCATCTGCTTTCACACTTATTTAACATAGTACTGGTAGTCCTAGCCACAGTGATCAAGCACAAGAAATAAAAGGCAGCCAAATTGGAAAGGAGGAAGTACACCTGTGATTATTTGTAGACAACATGATAGCATACATAGAAAACCCTATAGGGTCTGCCAAAAAACTACTCGACCTAATAAATGAATTAGGCAAAGTAGTGGGATACAAAGTCAATATTCAGAAACCAATGACATTTTTGTACACTAACAATGAACTATCAGAAAGAGAAACTGAGAAAAAATTCCATTTACTGTAGCAAAAAAAAAAAGCTACCTGGGAATAAATTTAACCAAGGAGATAAAAGACCTAGACTCAGAAAATTACAGAACACAGAACAAAGAAATTGACAAAGATACAAATCAATGGAAGTGTATATCCAGCTCAAGGACTGGAAGAATTAACATTAAAATGTCCATACTACCCAATGAAATCTATAGATTCAACACAATTCCTATTAAAATACCAATGGCATATTTCACAGAACTAGAACAAATACTTCAAAAGTTTACTTAGAACCAAAAAAGACCCTGAATAGCCTCAGAACTCTTGAGGAAGAAAAACAAAGCAGGAGGGGTCACAATACCTGATATCAAACTGTATTTATTACAAGGCCACTATAATCAAAACAGTCTAGTTCTGGCATAAGAAAAGACACATGGATCAGTGGAACAGAATAGAGAGCCCAGAAATAAACCCGTATCTCTATGGTCAATTAATATTTTATAAAGAGGGCATAAGCATACAATGGAGTAAAAATAGCTTCTTTAATAAATGGTGCTGGGAGAACTGGACTGGTACACGCAAAAAATGAAACTAGACCACCACCTCACACCATACACCATAATAAATTCAAAATGGATAAAAGACTTAACTAAAAGTAGTAATACCATAAAAAATCCTAGCAGAAAACATTGGCAGTAAAATTTCAGATATCCCACATAGCAATATTTTTGCCAACATATCACCCATGGCAAGGAAAAAGTAAATGAATGGGACCACATCAAATTAAAAAGCTTCTGCACAGCAAAAGAAACCATCATGAAAATGAAAAGGGAACTGACTGTATGGGAGAATATATTTGCCAATGATACATTGTACAAGGGTTTAATCTCCAAAATATGTAAAGAACTCATACAATTCAACCCCAGGAAGACAAACAACCCAATTAAAAAATGAGCAAAGGACATGAGCAGACACTTCTCCAAGGTCACACCAAGGGTCCAGAGATGTATGAAAACTTTCTCAACATCACTAGTCATCAGAGAAATACAAATTAAAACTGCAATGTGATATCATTTCACACCTGTCGGAATGGCTATCATTAATAAATCAACAAACAAGTGTTCATGAGTATGTGGAGAAAAAGGAACCCTAGTGCACTGTTGGTGGGAATGCAGACCAGTGCAGCCATTTGAAACAGTATGGGATTTCCTCAAATACATAAAAATGGAACTGTCTTTTGACTTGGCAATTCCATGGCTGGTCTTATACCCTAAGAATCCTGAAACATGAATCCAAAAGAACTCATATGCCCCTATGTTTATAGCAGCACTATTTACAATTACCAAGTGTTGGAAACAACCTAAGTGCCCATCAATAGAGGAATGGATTAAAAGACTTCTGCGCATTTACACAATGGAATACTATGCAGCAGAAACAAAGAAGGAATTCCTACTTTTTGTGACAGCTGGGATGGAAGTGGAGACTATTGTGTTAAGTAAAATAAGCCAATTGGTGAAAGGCAAATACCATACGATCTCACTTATAAGAGGGATCTAATGAACAAAATAAACTAATGATCAAAACAAAACTGGAGACTTGGTAACATGGAACAGACTGACAGCTGCCAGAAAGGAGTTGGTGGGGGAAATGGTGGAAAGAAGGTGAAAAGATTAGTCCAAGAACATGTATGGATGAACCATGGACATGGACCACAGTGTGAGGAATGACTATGGGAGCAGGGCATGTGCTGGGTAGAGGAGGGCAAATAGGGAATAATTGAGACAACTGTAATAGAATAAACAAGAGTAATCATTTAAAAGTTGCATTTTCATGGTATAAAAATTAGATCTCAGTAGAGCTCTTTACTAAAAAATGCAAAGTAGTCCCACACAGTCACTGATTTTGACAATGGCACAAAGACATTTTAATAAATAATAGATAATCTTTTCAACAAATATATTGGAAAGTTTGGGCACTTGTGCCAAAAAGTGAACTTAAATCCATATCTTGCACTCTATACCAAAATTAACTAAAAATGAGTCTGGATCTAAAAGTGAAAACAAAACTTATAGGAGAAAACATAAGATAAAACTTTTGTCATCTTCAGTTGATCGAAGAGCTCTTATACATGATACCAAAAGTAGGATCCATAAAATAAATAATAAACTGAACTCCATCAAAATTTGAAATATTTGCTCTGTGTAAAACATTGATGAAAGAATAATAGGAAAAGCAGCAGAATGGGAGAAAATATTTGTAAATCATATCTGACAAAGGACTTTTATCCAGAATACATAAAGAACTCTCAAAACTCAACAATAAGAATGCAAGCAACCCAATTCTTAAAAATGGGCACATATCATGCTAAGTAAAACAAGTCAGATGGGAAAAGTGAAGAACCACATGATTTTACCCATATGTGAGATATAAAACTGAAAGCAACAAATAAAAAAAGGGGACAAACAAACAAAAACTCATAGATGCACACAAAAATACAGTGGTTACCAGAGGGGGGGGATGTGGGGGGAATTAAGGATAAATGGGGTCAAATATGTGATGACAGAAGATTTGATTTGGGGTGGTGGGTACACAATAAAATATACAGATCATATATCATAGGATTGTACAATTGAAACCTATATAATTTTATTAACGAATGTCACCTCAATACATTTAACTTAGAAATCTTTAAATGGGCACAATATTTTAACAGACCTTACCAGATTTTTCTATAGGTAGCAAATAAGTGTACAAAAATATGTGTAGCATCACTGGTCATTAAGAAAATAAAAATTAAAAACATAATAAAATATCTCTACACACCTATTACAATGGTCAAAGAACAAAACAAAAAAATAAAACTAGAACACTATCAAGTGCTGGCAAGGATGTGGAGCAACTCATGCATCTTGAGGTCTTACACATCACTGGTGGGAATATAAAATGGTACAGTCACATTAGTAAGTACTTTAACAGTTTCTTATATAAAATTAAACATATTTATCCTGAGTCCTAGATATTTATCCAAAAGAAATGAAAGAGTTCACACAAAATACTGTATGCAAATATTTATAGCTGCTTTATTCATAATTGCTAAAACACAGAAACTCAAATATCTTTCAGCTGGTGAATGAACATAATGTATTAATTATAGTACAACTATACAATGGAATTCAACTCAGCAAAAATAACAACGATGCTATTAATATATGCAAAAGATTGCTAAGTGAAAGAACACAGATTCCAAAAAATAAATACTGTTTTTCCAGTGAAATAATATTCTCCAAATGTCAAAATGATAGAGACAGAGAACAGAGAAGTAATGGCCAGAGGATGGACATGAAGAGAAGTGTTCACTAGAAAGTGGCAGGATGATGGAATTTTAGAAAGTGATATAACTATTCTACATTTTTGTCATAGTGGTGGTTCCACAACTGTATGCATTTGTTTAAATTCATAGAAATATATTCCAAAAAATTGAACTTTATGTATTTTTTAAAATTATTTAATCATTTTTCAAGTACAGTTTTCTGTCTATTACTCCCATCCCATCCAACCCCCCGTGCTCCCCCCTCCCTCCCATTTCCACCCTTCTTAGTTGTTGCTCATGTATCCTTTATATATGTTCCTCTAAATCCTTCCCCTATTTCCCCTGGAATTCCCTCCCCTCTTCCCCTCTGGTCCCTGTCAGCCTGTTCTCTATTTCAGTGTCTTTGGTTATATTTTGCTTGCTTGTTTGTTTTGTTGTTTAGCTTCCTGTTAAAGGTGAGATCATATGGTATTTGTCCTTCAACACCTGGCTTATTTCACTCAGCATAATGCCTTCCAGTTCCATCCATGCTGTTGCAAAAGGTAGGAGCTCCTTCTTCCTTTCTGCAGCATAGAAGCCCATTGTGTATATGTACCATAGTTTTTTTCCATGTTCCAAAGATTTTTATTTTATTTTATTTTTAAAATTTATTTAATTATTTTTCAAGTACAGTTCTCTGTCTATTACTCCCATCCCATCCCACCCCCCATGCTCCCTCCTCCCTCCCATTTCCACCCTTCTCAGTTGTTGTCCATGTATCTTTTATATATGTTCCTCTAAATCCCTCCCCTATTTTCCCTGAAATTCCCTGCCTTCTCCCCTCTGGTCACTGTCAGCCTGTTCTCTATTTCAGTGTCTTTGGTTTGTACCATAGTTTTTTGATCCATTCATTTATGGACAGGCACCTAGGTTGCTTCCAACTCTTGGCTATTGTAAATTGTGCTGCTATGAACATCGGGGTGCATAGGTTCTTTGGGATTGGTGTTTTAGGGTTCTTAGGATACAATCCTAGCAGTGGAATTGCTGGGTCAAAAGGCAGGTCCGATTTTAGTTTTCTGAGAAAATTCCATACTGTTTTCCATAGTGGTTGTACCAGTCTGCAATCCCACCAACAGTGGACCAGAGTCCCCTTTTCCCCACAACCTCTCCAACATTTGTTGTGTATTGCTTTGTTTATGATAGCCATTCTCACCCGTGTAAAGTGGTATCTCATTGTGGTTTTAATTTCCATCTCTCTGATAGCAAGCGATATTGAGCATCTCTTCATATGTCTCTGGATCCTCTGTATGTCCTCCTTGGAGCACTGTCTGTTCAAGTCCTTTCCCCATTTTTTAATTGGGTTAGTTGTCTTCTTAGAGTGAAGTCATGTGAGTTCTTTGTATATTTTGGAGATTAAACCTTTGTCTGAGGTATCATTGGCAAATATGTTTTCCCATCCAGTTGGTTGTCTTTTTATTTTAATGCTGTTTTCTTTAGCTGCACAGAAGCTTTGACCTACAGCCAACATCATACTCAATGGGAAAAAACTAAAAGCTTTTCCACTAAGATCAGGAACAAGACAAGGTTGCCCACTTTCACCACTTTTATTTAATATAGTATTGGAAGTTTTAGCCTCAGCAATCAGGCAAGAAAAGGAAATAAAAGGCATTCAAGTTGGAAATGAGGAAACAAAACCGTCATTGTTTGTAGATGATTTTCCATGTACATGATAGGGTACATGGAAAATCCTATAGACTCTACCAAAAAACTGCTCGAACTAATAAATGAATTTGGCAAAACAGCGGGTTACAAAGTCAACATCCAGAAATCAAAGGCATTTTTGTATACTATCAATGAATCAGCAGAAGCAGAAATCAAGAAAAAAATCTCATTTGATATAGCAAAAACAAAAATAAAATACCTGGGAATAAATCTAACCAAGGAACTTTATGTAAATTTTTAAATAAAAAGATCACCAAGATTGCAAAGAGTCACAAAGATACAAAGTATAAAAATATTAATGCATGCTTGTACATTAGCAAGCAAAAACTAGAAAATGTTAATTTTTAAAAGGTACTATTTGCAGCAGTAATAAAAAATTATAAGGATTCTAGGAAAAAAAATGTGTCTAACCATTCTGGAAGAAATTATAAAACTTAATTAATGGTAAATATGACTTTTATACATTAAGAAATAAAGCATGACTTTGGATGGCAAAACTCAGTGTTGTGAAGATCCTAATTCCCTCTAAATTGCATATAAATTCACTATAAGTTCAATGAAAACAACAAAATGAGTTTTCATGGGACTTGATAAGCTAATCCTAAAATTTATAGGCAAGAGCAGGAGGCCTGAATTAGCCAAGAAAATTTTAAAGAAAAAAAGTGGAGAAAGTCACCTTAATAAATACCAAACTTATTTTTAAAGCATTAGTATTTAAAACACTGGTATTGGTACAATGATAGACCAATGGAACAGAATATAAAGCATAGAAAGAAACACATAATTTATGGAAACCTGAAATATAAGAGAGGTATCACTACAAATAGATTATTTGGTAATAGTTATGAGAGAATTGATTCATTATATGGAAAAATGTTCTAAATTAAATCACCACTTGACAACATTAATGAAAATAAATTTCCACTAGGTTAAAATGTTCAATGTTAAAAGAAAAACTAAAAGCTTGGCAAACTTTTGCCAAACATTTTTATGATTTGGGGGTAAGAAGTTTTCTTAAACAAGATAAAAAAAAGTACATCATAACACAAACATTTGTAAATGTAATTATATTAAAAGCAAAATGTTTTGCCCTGCCCAAGCAACTTTTTCCTTACATTCCCTCAGATTTCATTTAAGAACAGGGACTATCCCTGGGTGGGTGGCTTGGCTGGTGGGAGCATTATCCTATAGACCAAAAGGTTGTGGGTTCAATTCCTGGTCAGAGGTATGAGAAGCAACTGATTGATGTTTCTCTTTCACATCAGTGGTTATTTCTCTCTCTCCCTCCCCTCCCCTCTCTCTAATATCAACAAGTATATCCTCATGGAAGGATAAAAAGTAAGTAAAAGTAAAAAGTTTACACAATATAAATAAACATATATGAAGTAAAAAAACAAGTTATAAAGTGAGATTATTTTGCAACTTGTATATACTAAAAGCCATCAAACACTAAAACTGCATTTTCCAATATGGAAATGTGGTTGGTCAGAGTTAAGGTGAGTGTAAATGAGAAATACAAGAATTTTTAAAGCAAAGTGTGAAATAATAATGTGAAATATCTCATTTATAATTTTATATGAATTAAATATTGAAATGATTTCTAAATTTTATATATTGGATTAAATATATGATTAAAATTCAATTCACTTATTTCTTTTTACTTTTTTTAATGTGGTTACGGAAAAATTTTAAGTTGTATATGTGATCACATTATATTTCTATTGCACAGCACTAATCTAAAACACTGCAAAATGTATATAAACCCAAAAGGCCAATAAAACATAAAAAGGTAGTCAACATCCTAATGAACAAGGAAACGTAAATTAAAATAACAATGGAATATGAGTCAGATTGCTAAAATTTAAAAATTTGATCTTACCAAGTTTTTTGCAAGGATGTGGAACAACTGGAAATCTGATACATGGCTGTGTGACATTGGATGGGGGAGGAGTATAAATAGGTTTGTCCAGTTGTTGGGGACTGCCCTGCCTGGTTTCAGGAATTGTAAACTGCCTCCTGTGTCTAAGGCTGTGAGCGACCTGTGGAATGTGAGCCACTGAGAGACAAGGCTTGTCTCTGGCAGCAGATGCTGCCCCTGCTTCATCTCCCTGCCCCCAAAGTATGGTCGGATGGTCAGAGACAGGTGAGACCACTCAGAGGAGGGGAAACCTAGGCCAGACATGATCACTTGGCAGGCCATCATGGAAGGACTGCGGGGGGGTGGGGGGGTTGTGACAAAGAGGGAGTGATGGACCCACTCCCCACAGCTGTGACAAAGCCTGAGTCCCCATGTCCTCTGGGAGAAGCACTTCCTGGCTCTAATGAACTTAAGCTTAAAAACCTATTAGGGGAAAGGCTGTGCAAGTCTTGTGCTGGGAATGGCGGGCTCCCTGGGTAATTCGGCCTGAGAAGGAATACGTGAAACCCTGTGAGACTTGCTTTGTTTAAGAATGCTTTTATTTAGATGATAAGGGTCCAAGCAGAAGAAGAGTTTATGTTCCCAAAGTTCTGTAGCCCTTTAACTGACAGGCCCTGATTTAGAAGAAAACCTAATGGTTCTTTGTATATGATCTACTGTTTACTTCTTGGCAATGATTAATAAGCTATACCTGAACTCCTGTGCAAAAATCCCAATAAAAGCCTGACTAGGTAAAGGTCAGGGCGCTCTCTCTCCCCTGGTGAGAGAGTTGTCAGGCCACTGCAGCAACTCTCTCTCCCTTGGAGAGAGTTGCCTGGCAGCTCCAAGCCGCTCTCCCCTTGAGAGGGTGGTGAGGCCATTCTGAGGCTCTCCCCCACCTTGAGGGAGTAGCCTTGCTGGCCCTTTTCCTCCACAGGACTCGGTAGTCCATGTGAATTTGTCTCATGTCTCATCGATGATGCCGTGGGCACTGCTGGTCAGTGTTCACGACATCCAGTTTAAACAATAATTGGGTAAAATCTCAAAGTTGAGGATGTGCATTCCCTACCATCCAGCAATATCTCCTGTGCAAGTATATACTATAAAGTCACACAAGAGCACAAAGGGACAGCAGTACACAAATAAGTATTCACTACTACATTGTTTATAATTATGAACAACAGATAAATACCTTCTAGCACATTCAGACAATTAAATATTATTTTTTATCTAAAATGAAGGGACTAGAGCAGTGGCTGTCACCATGTGGCCCCAGATATTTGCCATCAACGTCAATTCCTGGGGCCCAACCCACTCCTATGAATCCAAAACTCTGGAAGTAGGAGGCTTCAACGTGCAGTTTAACAAGCCCTCCAGGTGATTCTGATGGGTGCTGAGGTTTGAGAACTACCCAACTACAGCTACATATATTGACTAAATAAATTTCAAAAATGATGTTTGAGAAGGATACGTGTAGTGTGATGCCATTTGTAGAAAGATAGGAGCTTGCAAATTGCAATTTATACTGCAATTTATGCACAGTATACTGTGACCACATAGAAAAAGTGATGATGGATTCAGGGAAGGAAGGTGGCAGCAACATAGGTGGGAGCTGAGCCCCCTTGCTTATGCACCCACCTGACACACCTAGCCGATCTTAAGAGTAGACTGAACAGCCTAATCCCAGCTAATATAAACTTTGGAAGCCAAGGTGTGCAGAGGACACTTAAAAAAGGGTGGTAAGATTTTGTAGGCTGACAGGAAGGTTACCAGGCATTGCGCCAGACACTGTGGCTGCAGCAGGAGCACTAGAGGGGAGCCAGGTCACTGTTAGCAACCTAGCAGCTCCCTCCAGTCCCAGAGCAGAGAACTCCCAGACCTGGACTCCCAGAACTCCCAGAAGAGACCTGAATGTGTAAAGTTTCTGGAGGGATAAAAAGATATTAAGTGACACATTGCTGGTGGCACACCCCAGCTGGGGCAGTGGTTGCTGGCTGGGACAGTACCAGAGACATTGTGCAGCTGGGTGACACCTGGAGCTGGGAGAAGAGATGGGCCATGACTGGCCATAACCCAGATAGACTCTGGACAGGTGAGAGAGTTGGACTGTGTGGAATGCCAGGTGCTTGTCAGGAGCAGCAGATGGCACCCAAGAGGACTTTTGTCAAAAGTGGAAATTAGAGTGCCAGCCAAGATGGAGGCATAGGTGGATATACTTTGCCTCCTTGCACAACTAAAAGAAGGACAACAACAAATTTATAAACAAACAAACAAAAAAGAACCAGAACTACTAGAAAACTGAACTGTATGAAACTCTGACAAACAAGTAGTTGAAGAAGAAATATATATTTATACTACTAGGAGAAGTGGAAACAGGAAGCCAGGGTTGAGGGAATGCATGGCAAGGCAGTGGCTGGTGGACAGGGAGGTCCCATATTTGTATGCAAATAAATGAGGAAGAACAACTGTGGAGCAACACAGACCACGCAACCTGGACTTACACCTCAAGGAAATAAAGCCTCAAAACCTCTGGATGTAAAGACCTGTGAGAATTGTGATGGCAGGCAACCTCCGAACCTCATAGGAGAGTTGATTGGAGAGACCCACAGGGACCTAGAATGAACACAAGCCCACCTATCTGAGAATCAGCACCAGAAAGGCCAAATTTGCTTGTGGGAAGTTGGGGAAGTGACTGAGAGCTGGCTGAGAGCCCAGTAAGTGGCACTGTTCCCTCTCAGACCTTTTACCCACATACAGCACCACAATGCAGCACAGGGTGGGTTGCCCCACCCCGGTGAATCATAGAGATGCCAGAGGAGAAGAGAAAGAGCAAGAAATTAAAAACTTATTTGAAAAAATAATGGATAACTTCTCCAATCTGGCAAAGGAAATAGACTTCTAGGAAGTCCTGGAAACCCAGAGTCCCAAAGAAGTTGGATCCAAGAAGAAACACACCAAGACATGTCATAATTACATTACCCAAGGTTAAAGATAAGGAGAGAATCTTCAAAGCAGCAAGAGAAAAGGAGACAGTTTCCTACAAAGAGTTCCCATAAGATTATAAACTGATTTCTCAAAAGAAACCTTGCAGGCAAGAAAGAGCTGGAAAGGAGTATTCCAAGTCATGAAAGGCAAGGGAGGACCTTACATCCAAGATTACTCTATCCAGCAAAGCTACCATTTAGAATGGAAGGGCAGATAAAGTGCTTCCCAGATAAGGTCAGGGTAAAGGAGTTCATCATCACCAAGCTCTTATTACATGAAATCTTAAGGGGACCTATCTAAAAAAGAGAAGAAGATTGAAAGTATTAACAATAAAGTGACAACAAACTCACAACTATCAATAACTGAACCTAAAAACAAGAACAGAAACAAACTAAGCAAACTACTAGAACAGGAACAGAATCACAGAAATGGAGATCACAAGGAAGGTTATCAGTGGGAAGGGGGAGAGGGAGAATGGGGAAAAAGGTACATGGAATAAGAAGCATAAATAGTAGGTACAAAATAGACAGGAGGAGGTTAAGAATAGTATAGGAAATGGATGGCCTGGCTGGTGTAGCTCAGTGGATGAAGCATGGGTCTGCGAACCAAAGGGTAGCTGGTTCACTTCCCAGTTGGAGCACATGCCTGGGTTGTTGGTCAGGACCCCAGTAGGGGGCCCATGAGAGGCGACCACACATTGATGTTTCTCTCCCTCTCTTTCTCCCTTCCTTCCCCTCTCTCTAAAAATAAATGAATAAAATCTTTTTAAAAAAGGAATAGTATGGGAAATGGAGAAACCAAGGAACTTCTACTTATGGCACATGGACATGAACTAAGGTGGAGAGGAGATGCAGGGTGAAGGGGAATAAAAGGGAGTAAAAAATGGGACAACTTTAGTAGCAAAATCAATAAAATATACATTTTTTAAAAGTGAAACTGAGCCCCCTTGCAGAGACCTTGCATGCACTTAGCCACCACAGCAACAAAGAGGGAGGAGGGTGGGCACAATTTTCACCCACTCAGGGCACCTCTCAGACTGATCAAAGTGGTACAAAATGAGACAGATTATCAGTGCTAGGCTGGTACCAATCCAAAGAATGGACACTGAGGGCTGCACAGTGCTCTGAGGACCTGGGCTGGAAACTGGGCACCTGTAATTATTGTAGCCTAGCCAGTGGTGTCAAACTCATTTCACTGGGGACCACATCAGCCTCACAGTTGCCTTCAAAGGGCCAAATGTAATTTCAGAACTGTATAAATGTAACTACTCCTTAACAGTTAAGTAAGAGCTCACCACTGCCACCAGGTAGAAACAAGGTACCAGTCCATATAAAACAAAGTAGAGGGCTGGAGTTGACTCGAGGGCCTTGTGCTTGCCACAGCCTAGACTGTGAGGCACCATCTCTGTAGAGCCACAGGAAAGGAAAAAATGGGGCCTAGAACAACCCCTCTGCCTGCTGGATCTGGGCAGACCCGTAAAACTGCTTTGGCAGGTTTAAAATCAGCAGGAGCCTTCCTCCCTCCCCCAACACCAAGAGTAAGGAAATACGACCTGGAGTTGTGAGAAAACTGGAGACAAACCCAGAAAGAAGTCAGAAGATGAATACCAACAGCTGAGACAAATTTCATTTTGCTATCCTTCAGAATGTGAATTTTTTCCTCATCTCTCTGTTTTTTTTGTTTTGTTTCTCGGTTTTTATTTTTATTTGTTCTATTTCATTCTCCCTTTCATATTGCATTTTAATTTTTCTTCTTTCTTTTCACTCATTTTCCAAATAACATACCACTCTTGGTCTTTTACTTTTTGTTCTTCCAATTCGGATTATGTATTTCTTATTGTATTATTGTTATTCCATATCCCACACAGCACCCTCCCCCCACATTAATCTATTTCACCATCTTCCTGAGCTTTATTACTGTTGTGGTTAACTTTATTTTCTCTCACACTACGCCAAGTTTCTATCCCTTACTCTCTGTTTCTTCTCCATCTAACCTTGCATAAGCACTCTTTTTCTTAAGCCAATTAACATTCTTTCCCCCTTCTATTAAGAGTCTTATTTCTTTTTCACCTTTTATAAACAGTGTCTAGTTGTGTGAAATACCATGATTATAGCTTTACTTCTCCAAAGGAACTCCTATTTGTTCACTACTTGTTTGTACTTTGAATTCCATAGAATACTCTCCCCTCTGTCTTACTCCATTTCTCCTTTGACCTGTCCCTGATCAGTTGAGTGAGGAATTTTACTTCATTTTCTCTCTCTCTCTTTTTTTCTCCCCCCCAACCTGAGCTTTACTCCTTATTCTTATTAGTTTGCTTACACCATACTCTCATTTTTCTTCACATTTATTTTTTTGCTTTTCTACAATATTCTTATTCTCAGTTCACCTTCATTAAACTTCATTCACCTGTCATTGCTATTGGCCCTGCTTTGGTTTTTCTCCACTTTTGCTCCCATTGGTCCAATACCTTTACAATTTTACTTCAAATTTCATAATATACTCTTCCCTCTTCTTACCCCTTGGTTCCCACCACCCTTTCATGTTTTACTTACATAGTAAATTTTGCTATCTCCCTTTCTTCCTCGGTTCTATCCCGACTCTTATCAGTTGGGATAGAACTGATAAGAACTTATCCTCCCTCTTACCACACAGTATTTTCCTCTCTTTTGGTCATCTCATATTCCCTTTGTCATATCTTATAATATCTGCAACCTCTCTTCACTTTTAGAATCTTAGTTCAATTGTGGTTCATACTGCTGATGTGGTAGGGTTGGTTTTTTTTTTTTTTTTTTTTTTTGTGGCATGGGTTTTGTTTTCTTGTTATAATGTTTTTTTTAACAAAAACTGTTCAAAAA